>NW_010562550.1:0-25527 GCF_000687285.1 Phaethon lepturus
GGGGCCGCTCGGCCCTTCCGCGGCGAGTCGGAGCAGCCCTGTCAGGGCCTGGCAGCCTGGCCGTTACCGCTGATGCACTACAGGAAAAGCCGCCGTTCACAGCCCTTTCTGTTCGCCCGGGCACGCTTGCGGCGGAACGGGAGTTTCCACACAGGGAGTTTGAACCAGCATAACCGTCTTGGCAAGCCCCTATTTTAGGCAGTCACAGTACTGCGAAAAAAGGCACGTCTTTCACAAGTCGTGTAGCAGGAGAAAGAGTAGAAAACCAGGGACATCAAAGCTACATGCAGCCTTTAACTGCTCCAATGTCAGCAGTAAGTACTCATTGCAGTGGATTTCATGAGGAAAAAAGTTAACTGCCTTTCAAAGACCCAGAAACAGAGTTACTAGTTTTTGCCGCTTTCTCTTGCAGCTTGTCTGCTGTGTCTGTGTAAGATGACCAGTACAAGGGAATCGTAAGGCAAACTCCAGCAGACCCGTTTGGTTCCACTAAGTCAAAGCCGTCTCAGCGCACAGCTACAATGGCCTTTAAGTAACACAGTTCCTGAAGTGCAACAAGATGCCTGAGCTCAATTGCCATTTCCATGCTCCAGTTAGGTTTTGCTTGTACAATTAATAGCTGTAATTAGTTATTTTTCACACTGCCAGCCGGCATAACTGTCAACTTCCTTCCGCCATTTCTGTTCCTTCCCAGCAGCAAGTCTCAGCAGCTGCCTCATCTTCCAGTGCAGTCACTAGATACGTTAGCACAGGTCATAAAAGCCAGTCTCTGAGAGCTTCTGGAAAGGCAAGAGCACTGTTCTTGATACTTCTGACAGCTATTTGGAGAACATCAACCACTGGATGTTCTGTTCTCTATTCCTCCCCTCTCCAGTCCCAGTCTATTTCATGCTCCTTCAGCACCACTGTAGTGATTTAAATACATACCACAGACAAGTAGTTTTAAGAAGTTAAAAGAAGTACCATCATATTGGTATCTCTTTTCATCTAGGTACATTTCTTGAAAAACATGCACTTTGAAAGGCTTGCTCCCCATCACTCTTCATAGCCCTTCTGCCGGAGATTACCACAACCTTTGCTCAGCTACTTACATGAGCACTTGCTCTCTAAGTATTTTGATCAAAGGAATTGGGTTAGTTCAAATGTTTTAAGTAATAAATTTTTGTTAACTCTATCTGACTTGAGAGCAAGGGAGTGTTCACATAAACAGTGCAGCTAACAAACACAAAAGTGGTCAGGGAAGAGCATCAAGCAGCAGTGACATGTTCCACAAGTACAGCCAGATCAGCAAGTATGTGTGTGTCCATAGCTTTGTGTTCCAAAGATTTTTCTGGGATTACATCAGTGTAACTACTAAACTATTTCATGTAGACAAGTCCTTAGAGTATGTTCTTTAATTGAAGAACATCCCTGCCTCTAATTTTAGACAATATAACAAAATGGAACCTGCAGCTCAACTGGAGTTCTCGACACTAGTGTAATAAAAATAACACTTTTCTGCTTAGAGTTATCAACTGAAATAAAAATTCCTGGAAAACTGGATTTTGAGCTTTTCCTGTGAAGCCAGAAGTAGTTTTTCAAGTTACATTAAAAAAAACCCAGTGGAATATCTATGTCGGGTAGATATATAGAGGTTGCCAGAGGCTAAGTGTTACAGGGTGCCTCTGTCCCAAATATGAAGCCTATTTTTTGTGTTGCTGTAGTAGTACACAGAGCTGTGCTCTCAGAATGCAGCTAAGAGAAGACTTCCCACACATCTCCCCAAGTGGCTTTCAAATGATGGCTGTCTTAAACAAAAGCAAATTACTGTTGAAACAGAGTGTTTGAATAGCACACATTCAGCAGCTCAGAGAAGGGAGAAAAAAAATACTGGCTAGGTCCTCCTGGAAAGCGAGAAAAGAGGAGAAGAAGATAAAATCATTACATGCATGGGTTGGGATGAGCAGCTGCTGCTGTGCAGTTCTCAGAAAGCAGCAACTATCCAAGGAGGGGATCCTGGAGAGCTCTGCATCTATACGTTCCAGATCTTGACTGCTCCTCCCTATGCACAGCAGCATAAAGCCAACTTGCGGTCTTTCTCCAGGTTACCACATGGCCAACACCAGGGAAGTTTCTCCTTTAAGAGGTAGGGAAAAAAGAGCAGGTATCTCAGGAGGTATGAGATCTTAGGCTACACCTTGGCAGCAAATACAAAAAAGAAGGGGAAATGGTGTGTTAGCTGGGGTGAGCAGCTGCTTGAGTGCTATTCCCCAGACTGATATCCCATGTACTTGTTCAGTCTATTAACAATACTTTGCAAACTCCTGAACATCCCATCCTCCACCCAACCATGCTTTGAGCTATACAACTGCATAACAAACGATCTGATCCCATCCCAGAGAGTTTATAATGTGAGGCCTTCATCCTGCAAGCACACACATGCCTTATTTTACTAATGCAAATAATCCCTTTAACTTCAAAGGGATTACTAAGAGTAGCAAAACTAGGCATGTAGGTAAGTTTTCGCAGGATCACAGCCTAAATATAAGATGAGACGAGAAAAAAACATTGGTAAGCACAAATTGACATAATGACAAAGTGATAAGCATTACGTCAGAAGCCTAAAGGATGAAAGGAATGTGTAAAATAGGGCATATTTAAGCATATTTTCTGCCTTTTCAAAGGCATTTGTTAAATAAGAGGTTTTTATATCCTCCCCCAAGTCTTTTATATCCATCTGTAAAAATGAAAATCTTAGATTACTGAAACATTCATATGAGTTGCCATTTGACTATCTATTCTTCTACTCTCCATTTCTTACCCTAGTTTTAAAAAGTATACTCATTGGTATCAAAATCCTCTTAGCCAATTTCCAGTGTATATTTCTTTGCTTTTGGTATGGGCATAATAATTATTATGCTGTTTGGGTTGAAAGCAGCATTAACATTTAAAACTGAAACAATGGCTTAGGAGAATAACATCTCTAAAATATTAAGATTTTTTTGTCTGTTTGTGCTTGGCATTCTCCTCAAAAAATAAACATGGGTCTCAGACAAGCCATAATTCAAAGACCTACCCTGGACCAGGTGATGTTTCTGCCAGAGCAGTCTAGTGTCACAGTTTAGGATATTATTGCCTTTAGCTAATTGCTTCACCCCTTTACTAGAGATTACCAAGTCTATAAAGGGCAGGAAAAAGATATATCCAGTTTAGCATCTTAGTTGAAACACACCTTCACTGGCTTAAGCTAAAACAGAGGATGGTGAAGTAAAACCACATACTCTGCTGCAATGGAAGCCATAATCATGAGCAGAGTTGTAAGACAGACAGCTAGGAGAGGTTAAATCTGCTAAAGCTTGTGTTAGAGCCCTGAAGTACATATTTCCTTTATGGCTGGCTGGCTTGTGGTGGACTCTAAGCTACAGTCTATATCCTCCCAATGCTATGGCCACATTTGCACTGCCAGTATATTTTTTTTTATAGTTGGCTTTTTAGAAATAAGTCTAACCTCTATGTTTTATAAATCTACAAAACATTACATTATTTCCTGCAAACTATTTTTAAAATATTAAAACTGGAAGTATTTCTGATAACTATCATTGCAACCACTGTTTTAAAAGAATATATATATAGAAATGGGCAATACCCTTCAAAAATTATGCAGGAGCCTTAAATACAAGTCCTCATCACAGAGAAGCTCTCATTCTGTCCTCCCCCACCAAGCCCACATAAATAAATGGATCTTATCCTCATGTTCTGTCGTATCATCAGAGGAAGAATGCTTGAGCCAACAAGCATGAATGATTGAACCCACAATCAGAGTATGTTTAAAAATGTAGACTTCCACATTTTTCAAATTTAAAAATATGAAGATGAATACATGCACTGATCACAATTTCTGCAGTGAAGAAAAGAGGCGGTTTGTAATTACAGAAACTAAACTTTGCAACACTTCAAATATATATATAAAACAACACTTTGAATCACTCTGGGAAGTATGCCATAGGAAGCCAGCACGGCAACAGTAGTATTGCCCTGACAGCAAACTTGATCAGCCATATAGGCGCTGTCTGAATTTTGTGAATGGTTATTAGACGTTATCCCATATAGAACACACCATTGTAATTGAGTCTGCAGGTCAGAAAGGTCTGAATGGTTGTGCTGAAGTTTAATAAAGACAAAAAAAAAGAAGAGAGAGAGAAGGAGAGATTGCAGTAGTTGTATCTGCTAGAACATTAACCAGAGTGACAAATCACTTTTTAAAACAAACCTTATTCTCCAGAAGGAAATACATTGTTGTAGATAACCAGCTGCTCTTCTAAGCCTCTCAAGTCACCTACTATATGGCCTTATGGTCACCTTCAGTATCCTCTGAGAAACCTTGCAAGAGCAGATATTCATTCTGTGTTTTGAATATCAGTTGAAGAAACAGGGTACAAAATATCACCCCTAAGTAAATTAGGTTATATGTCTAATTTACAATTATTACACACTGAATTTACACATTGGTCTGGTAGCTTCCACATCTTGGTGGTTAAAGTGGCATTGTTTTAATCCCTTCCACGTTCGGAAACATCTGAAACCACAGGTTAATATGTAGTATGTGAAGGCAGTTTATCTTTTAAGCTCCTTACAATCTGATTGCTTTCTAGGACAAGTCTGAACCTTGCGAGAAGCTCCCTACACATCACGTGTTTTTAGGAAGTAGTAACTATTTCATGGGGAACTGTTTAAAGTCAGAGAACACCGCAATTCCAAGCTTGTTGTTTGATCTTGTGCTGGAATATTGGACGAAGGGCAAATACAAGTTTTTCAGTTGGCACTTCTTTTGCGAAGGTCTGATTCTTTCTTGCATTTTCTTTACAAATTTTTCACATCAGCAGAAGGAAAAAATGTACTACATTGGTATATATTTTTCATTCCTTTTGTATCAAGTACAATCATCTCTTATTCACTGTTGCACTAGCTCCTTAAGACTTTTTTTTTAAAAGTTACAAAAACTGGTATAAAAGTGCTAAAGGAGCTGGAAGAAGGTTGGAGGGGGGGAGTGGTGGTGGTGGTGGTGGTGGTGGTGGTGGTGGTGGTGGTGGTGATGGTCGTCGTCGTCTTCGTCGTCTTCGTCGTGGTGTGTGTATGTATGTATGTATGTATGTATGTGTAGGATTAATGCACTATTAGATTGCATTGCCTACCCTGTAATGATATCCTTCTCTCTAATGAGCAAGACCATTCCCAAAGGGAAAGGAGAGGGTGCTTCTAGAGCTGCTCCTTCTTGTAAAAACCAAAGAACCGATACAATACTCTGGTGGGTGACCTTCTTTGTAGAGATAGAGCAACTCATCCCTCAACTGAAAACAAGGAGAACACTACACTTGCAGCATTTTTAAAAATTGTAACAGTCATATCTAGGTTAATACAAAGAACTGCCTCATGTGCCCTGAGGCTCATTTTTGTATTTAGAGTAGTGGTGACCTTGTCTTCTACACAATTCTGCCGTTGCAAAGGCGAGCCATATGTGTGGCCTCTTTCTTGTCTTATGACTGGGCCTGCCCTAGGCACATAGGATAGTTGATTTATATGTGTGCAGGTTGGATTTATTATGTAAGTAAGCGCTTGCTTTCTGCCCAGGTCTGGAAAGTAGTGGGGAAGAGGATGATAAGGAGCATGCTGTTGCCATAGTCTTGCTCAGACTCTTTGGGCCTGGCCTGCAAAGCAGATAACTTGTTCTGAAGGCAGCAGCTTGCTTTCAGGCTTCATTTTCTCAGGGCCCCATCTTGCATCACGTCAGTGAACGTTTCCTTGTTGTAGGAGGTGCCTCCAAAAGGAGAACGGCTGGGACTCATCTTTGCTGGTTAGGTATTATGCAGCCTACATGGCCTAAATAAAGCAACGCTGGTTCAAACTTCTTTTTATCTTCTATGAGTGTGTAACACTACTATACTATGTATAGTATTGTATAGCACTGTATATAGTATTTTCATGTCCTATATTAATGTGTAATACTATTATAGCAGTACTGTACTATTATTGTAATACTACTATAATAAGAAGGGAAGCAGAATTAAGGTTATCACAGGTAAAGAGTTTTCTTCTGCAATTTTAACATTATTTGAAGTACCTTCTGTCTACACAACGGTACGTAAAATATGTAACACACATCCCAGTCTTACGTTATATTTAACATGCAGCAAGTAGTTCCAAGGGAGTAAATGAGATTTTTCAAGATTGTGCAGCAGCACTACCTAAGCAGTCCCTGACCTTCCCACTCCTGACTGCTCAGTCCCATCTCTGCAATACCCTCTCCCTTGCTATGGCATGGTTGTTTGGGTAGTCACGCAGTGCATCAGGCTGTGAAACTGATATGGCTAAAAAAAATAGCCTAGCAACAACGACGTAAAAGCAGCTTCTTAACCTGTTTGGTTTCCCAACAAGGACAACAGACAGAGTAGCATGGGGACACACAAGCAACTGGAGACAGGACACTGTGTCAGCTGCCAGATCGCCTGAAAAAGTCCATGACATAACAACCTGACACTGCTCATAGTGAATAAAGTTAAGCATTTGAATATAAGTTTGGAGGATCAGGACCAAAGAATTGTTATTTTCCTGTCAAAGCTATTTTTTGATATGTTTTTTTTCCATACCAGGTGACTGATCCTACATTAAAGTGACATCCTGATTGATTTGGATACATTTACATGAATAATATTAGCTGTTCTTAGAAAAACACATATTCAGCCTTTTCTGCAGAAATACTCATATATTTGACATTAGCTTTATTTTTCCATAGATTCCAGTGGAAATTAATAAATACCTTGGAGGAATTTATAGTGGAGAATCCTGGAGAATTTTCTTTCCATTAAAAGAAGGCAATGCTGCTTAGCACCTTGTGTGGGAGAGTGATGGGGTAAGGACTAAATCTTCAGTACAAATATTCTCCGAAAAGTATTCATATTCTATGAAGCATGTTGGTCTGTGGGAACAGTAAAATAGGAAAAAAACATTTCAAGTTCTCCAAGATGTAGCTGAAACACTGTGGACCTTGTAGAGGATATTAAATCAAATGAGACTCTTATGTGCTCATCTTTTTAGCAGTGTATCTGTTTGGACACTTTCAAAATAAATCTAAAATAACCAGGACAAGACTTGAGCAGCTCTGCTGCCTGTATATTGATAGACAATTCATACAATAGAAAGCTCTAATATCCCTCCTTATACATCCTTTAACTCTAAAGATCTCCCATAGGTGTAGTTTTTATAGGCTTTCTGATCTACTTTTGTCAAATAAGCCACATTAACAAAGCTGATTTTTGCACTGTTTTAAGTTAACCTTTCTCATTTTGACAGAAATGAGTTAGGGAGCACTTACAATTGCTTTCTTGGAAGATTAGGGTAGCAGGGAAGTTTTAACAGTCCAGCAGAGGACATTGCTAGGAAGCTGAGGGTAATAATGTCATATAATCCCCAGGATGGATCTAGGCGAGGTTTACTGCTTTGTGCTTTAAGAATACCACTGAACAATAACCAGTACAGATTCTGCAGGTGGTCTGCGGTAGCTTTATTTGTAACCACAGCATCTCCCATCTCTATTCTGATTGAGAATAAATGCCACCCCTGGCTAATGCCATGGTGATTAATACTATTGAATTAAAACATTCTCAGTAGTTAATGCTAAGAAATAGCTAAGAGACATGTTCATAATCTGCCTTGTCATATCTTAACAACAAATCACTTTTCTATACTAACTCCACAATAGTTAAGATTGAGATTGGTGTCAGTGCTTTCAAAAATATCTGCTGACTTGATCTGAAAACTGCTGTTTCCTAGGGTCAGCATGAAAAATACTAATTTATTTCAGCATGAAGTTTTTGAGATATAGTTTGTCCTATGCACTCTTGCATTCACAAAATCATCCAGTTCTGCTCACGCCTATCACCTGGATGTTCCCTGGAGGAATACTACTTCTTTAGGTTTATCTCAGCCCCAGCATTGTGTTCCCCTGGGAGAAAGGAAAAAGAGCGGGGTGTATAAAAGATGAGAGTACCGAGGGAAAAAACAGTAGTGGTAAAGGGACAGAAGAGCATAAGAGCTGACAGTTACAAGAGAAAGAGAAGCAGAAACAGAAGAAGGATGAAGAAAAATTCAGCCTTCTGAATAGAGCCTCTTCTCAGAGTTTCTAAAGGGATAAAGTTTCAAAGTGAAGATGGAGGAGTCGCAGGAAGTAAGACTGAAAGACAAATCACTTAAGGAAAAGGAACAGTACCACCTTCTTTTGGCTTAAAGCCCCCATCCAACATTTAACATGCAAGCTTGTGTCTCTTCACCAGCACATTGTCATGAAGTTGCAAACCTCAGACTTCTTTATTTGTTTCCCCTTTATCCTAATGTTCTAAAATACACGCAGCTTATGGCTACACAGCCTTGCCTGTCCTCAGCAGGCGTCCTCTGTGCTGCATGCATGCACAGGCTTGTGTAGGCTGTGTATGTACACCCACACACCCACAATTACTTTAAATTAAAAATAATTTGCAAGTTACCAATGTTGAGAAACCAACTCTAAACCACAAAGGAGAGAGAAGCAGAGCTAATATTTAATTGGAGAAAAAGGAAGAATATAGAACAAATTAAGAGAGAAGGCTGTGGGTGAAACTTTGATCAGGGAAAGCACAAAGTGGCCATATGTTCTAGGTACAGTGTCACAGATCTCCCAGGAAACGGGCCCAGATGCTATGTAGAATGCAACTGTGACTTTGTCATTGAGGCAGGTGAGAATAAGAAAGAAAGAAGAAACAGGAAGAGAAAAATGCCTAGTGTTAAATACCACATAAATCTAATTACCCTACACTGAGTCAGGATCAGAACTAAGCATTAGCCTAAATTCTGACCTTGCTGTTGTTCAGTGAATGCAGCTTTCCAAGCTTCATTGTATTTTCTTTTGAGACGCCTGTGATGCAATACATCCCAGTCTGCACTAGTGCTACTTTTCGTGCCTCTTCCTTCCTGCCCATTTCTCAATGTGGTGTGTACCATACACGGTTATCGGCACTGCACTGCTGCACTGTATTTCTTTAGTCAGCTTTCATTTCAATTCAGATACACCTGCTGCTATTGCCAGCAGCTCCATAAACCATGTCTGTGCTGGAATATTAACAAGTGCTTCTAATTCTTTAAAGGAGATAAGTAAGGGTTTATTTATCACTTATTAGAGTGTTCCTGTACCTTCAACATCAAGACTCCCTCCCAGTGTGGTTTCTATATTTCTGAGTAGGTCTTCACTGACAGAAATGTGTTCATATTATTATGTGGCAAAAAATTGCCGCATGATTAAATTTAGCTCTTGAAACTAGCATTACAACCCACCCTCCCCTCTCAATTCCCCAAACCTCCAGCTCTTTCCCATCAAAGAGTTTATTAGGGAAAACAGAGCAAAAGACTGTATTTTTTGCTCGATATTTATTTGAAATATGCTGAAGTGATGGTGCCTTGGCCTGCAAATTGACTTTGTTATCTCCTCCTCTTTGTCTGGAGGAGGAGTAGAGACAATGTATTCATGCTACCAGATAAACATCCTACAAGAATGATCTTCTCAAAACCTCTAAGCAGCCCCAGTACAGTCAAGAAGCAAAGCCAAGACTGTACTAAAAGTTGTGTATTCCACAACAGTTCTCTAAGAACCATAGGTCTTTATGGTTCAAAGTCCTAATGCAGGAAGACTACTAGAAGAACTCAGTAGCTGACAGTATTAAATGGTACCTGTCTTCTTAAGTCAGCTGTGCAGAGGATGATTCATTCAGATGCTGTCAGTGAACTGGCAAGGGCATACCTGGAGTCTGTGTTCAACTTTGAAGGAGATGTGGAGAAACTGGAGAGAGTCCATCTGAGGGTCACCAAGACGGTTGGGGCCATCAGGGAGAAGTCATTGGCCATCAGTGAGTAATGAGGGACCTGGGCTTGTTCAGTCTGGCAAAGAAGAGCTAAGCAGCAATCCATTAGCAGCCTACAGTGTTTGAAGGGGAGTCACAAAGATGACAGAGCAAAACTCTTCTCCATAGTAACAGTCAATGCAGCAAGGGGCAATGGGCACAAATTTGAATTAGGGAGGTTTGGACTCTCTAGGAGGACAGTGCAGCACTGGAGCCGGGTCATTCTGTTGTTCCCCAGGGAGACAGTGAAATCTCCATCCTCAGGGCTTTTCAGGACTCACATGGATAAAGCCATGGCTGACCTAGCACCGGCAAGAGTCCCAAGTCACACGGGAGGTTAGACCAGATGATCTCCAAAGGTCCCTTCTGACCAATATTTTTACAACTCTGTGAACTGAAAGTAAAACAAAAAGTCGGGAGTGCTTCAAGACCGGTTCAGTCATGGCAGGGTGAATTAAGCGACATCATCAAATTATTGCTCGGCTGATGTCTCTGACATTTGAGGTGAAGTAACATATTTGAACTGCATAATTCAGAATCTTCAATGACAGTTTCAGTAAGAGTCCTAGTAACGTAAGGTACATGGATTTTAAATCACATTACCCTTTCAACTATAGAGATGTAAATTGCTGTGGATTACTAGTGGATAACTTACATCATAGATGTCCAGGCCAAGTTTCATTTAAATGTGAACTGCACTATTTCTCAGTTTTATCAAGCTGGCACTTTTTCTTGAAGCTAAATTTACTTTTAAATAAGAGCACCAAACAGACTGAAAAAATTATCTCCCTCTAAAAACAAGGCTTCCCAAAGAAATTCCCCAGAAGTGAATGGAAAGGAAAAAAGCAGCCAAAGGGGAAAAAAAAAAAGGAAAACACTGATTAATGAGATTTGTTTGTTCTGGGGTGTGATCAAACAAGCCAGCACCACAGTCAATGATAAAAGCAAGCAAAATGCTGCACAGACTGTTATATTCATCTGCTTAAAATTCGCATGGTCTGAGTGCTAGAATAATTTGCTCCACACCATCTGGCAGACATAAGAAGTATGAATATGTAGTAGGGGGAGAGCATGAGGAAGTTTTCTGCATTTCTATAGCATGCAGAAATACTGTTTTGGAGTTTGCAACTTAAATCACATGTGACTGTTCAATACATTAAATGCAGAAGTAAGCTGTAAACAATACAACAAACACTAATTTTAAAAACATGTAGGAACAGACTTACTACATTTGTATAATCCCACTCTTTGTACTTTATATTTGGAATCAGAATATAATACAAACCATGAAATGCAATGCAGCAAGTCAGTACAAGTATTACTCACTGGACAGTATGAATTGTACAATGTCATCCATGTCCAAACCAGAAAGGATGACTGCTGTGGCTCTCAGCTAAAACTCTTAGCCTCGCTTACAAGCTCAGGTTTTGAAAACTTCTGCTTGCAACAGTGAAAACCTCCAGTGTTGGTCAAGAAGCAGCAAATATTTCTAGAAGATTCAAGCTGCTGTGGGGTAGAGATATGTTAAATGAACTTACATATCTCAAAGAAATATAAAAGCTACTTTTCTAAATGTGTTTCTATGTGCTCTCTACAGAGAGCATAGTATTCTCATAACTTTTACTTTCATAGTTTGATGTGCAGGTTTTTTGTAGTTTTGGTTTAAGGACCAAACTTGCTATCAGCCAAAATGGTGGCTGTTTGGCAAAGGTATACAAAAACTGCCCTGGACACAGTCAGGCACATCATAAGTGGTACATAAGTCTTGAATGAGCCATGACATCCAGGTGAACCTGAAGGACAGACCAAGACCCTGAAGTGTCTTGTTTAATCCCATCATTTTTGCCTTAGCTTTTTTTTTTTTTTAAAAACACGGTAGAAACAATGTTATTTCTATATTTGTAATTATAATGATTGTGTGACTGTATACAAGTTTATTCCCATAGAATAAAAAATCACTTTTTGGAGTGAGCAGTTCCCGAAGTTTGTCCTTACCTTTTGTCACCAAAGAATTCTTGGAGAGCACAGAAGCTCATATTGCATATGGATATGTACCTACTGCTCTCAGATCCACGGTTAAGAACCTGTAGCTAATAGGACAGTAGTAAGCAGTAGCTGAGTAGCTGTTTTCTCTAATGTGAAATAGCTGTGGTGGTGAGACCCTGGCAGGCAGGCTCAGGAGGATTCACCTGGGACAGTTTTGGATGTTCCTGGTCTGCCAGCTTCTCCATTCTGTCTCAGAGGCTGCTCACGTGCAGTGGGAGGCCTCCGCGTGCCTCTGCCACCCCTCCACCCCACGTGTGTTGTAACTGGAGATCTATCTGCTGTTTTGGCTATGGCATAGACACACATCCCATCCTATTCTCTTTGCTCGTGAAAGTGTAACCACAGAAGGGTAAGTAGCGTAACAGTCTCAAATGGCTGAAGCTAAATCTCCTGAATCCCATAACGGTTTGACCAATAAAATGTATAAATTCAATCATTATAGTAATACAAGTTTATTGGCTGAGCTGTATATGTGGGAGCTGATGCTGTCACATTACAATGCCTGAGAAAGAGTTAACCCTCGTGCACATCTCAGTCCCAAGGGTGTTGCCCTACTACACATCTTAGATGACCAGAATGTTTCTGCTTCTCCAGGCTGTTGCAAGGGTATTTAATTACAGTAATATTGCTGTCCCAGTGCTATTACAGCATCGCAAGGCAGTCATAAAGGCTGAGAAAGCATTCTGCTTCTAAGCTTCTGTTGTTAAGTGGCTTATAATGTTTCCAATATGTGACCTTTAGAGCTGGAATTTATTGTGCTTGCATTCTACCCAAAACTAATTCAATTAGGAAGTTCAAAGAAAACCTGTTTACCAAGTTTTGAGTCATCTAGGTGGTAAAGAAGTATTTTTCAATTGATAAAATAATTCTTCAGGTGCAGGAGAAAATTGTACAAAAATAGAAATTTTTAAAATGTTTTTTTTTTCACTGTAGGCGTGCCACATGTGCCACTGAAGAATAATTTCATTGAATGCAACCCCTTTTCAGATATCTCTGCCATTTTCAGTCAGTTTTCTTTCTCAGAACAGTCTCTGATGGCAATTTCCACATGTTGCCTGTTCTTGTCTCAGCTCAGTGTCCGCATCTTTACTCTTGCTAGAGCTATGACAGCAGCAAGTGGTGGCCAGATAGCATTCTTACAGTGAATAGTGTTCACTTCAGCTTAGGGTGTGGAAGAATGTCAGTGTCTTTGCAGGGTCTGCCTGTTTGTTCTTATTAGAAAGCCAGTGTATTTTTCTCCTGTGGAGAGAGATGAAACTCTAGTGCTTAGTAACCCCCTGTAAAAGTTAGATCAAGACAGTCACACACTAAACTAGTAATTCATGTAACTATGCTGTGACTTTCATCACTGAAAATGATGGCTTTTTTATAATGTTTTACTGGCTCATGTTAGCACTGTACTGATATGGACTTAAGCATTTAGATGGTAAGAGCACTATTGCCTCAATGAAGGGAAAGGAGGAGGGAAAACGGGACTGGGAAGAGCCTGAGTTCTGCAGTGTCACAAGGCATGGCCAGCCTGACACTTGGGGTGAAGGACCAAGCGGCAGATGGAGGACGTGGAGCAGTAGCTCCTAATGGTCTGAACACGACAGGGCAGTGCAAATGAGCCTAAACATCACCTCTCGTGATGGACAGAAATCCAAGGATGACAGGGAGATTTATAGGAGTGGAGTGGCCGCAAACGGATGTCCTGAAGATGAGGAACCCTGAGGGTGATGCACTGTGGAGACAGAATGAAACCTAGTCACTTAGCATATTTTAATCTGCAATTGCTATTAACAGTTTCTAGGCTAATATACCATTTCTGTCAATCTTGCTTAAGAAAAGCCTGGGGCCTGAAGAGCCTACTATGGCAAGACTTACTACATTTACTTCTAAAACAGTCATACCACTGACCATCTGGGGACTGGTGTACAACCATTGCAGGGCAAACACTCTTCTGTGGGATAAGATACAGTAGGAATTTCACCCAGTCCCTTTATGAAAGCAAGCACCAACTAGTAGATAGGCCAGCCAGAGTTCTACGACAACTGCTGGATATCTTTACCTCATGGAAGAGGAAGGAGTTACGAAAAAATGAAGAAAAAGTAGGTAAGTGTAGATCAAAAAAAGGAATAAGAAAACCAAGGAAACAAAAGAGTAAGGGAAGAATGACAAGCGAGAAAGGTTTTTCTATCAAGGAAAAAAAGAGAATGGAGAAGGCCAAAACAAGGCAAAAGAAATATTAAAGATGACGAAGTGGGTCAGGGAAAGAAGATGTGCTGTGTTTTGTGTAGATCTGTGTGTGTGTTATGCAAATAGACTGTTTTGCATCTATAAGAATAATTACAAACATCAGTTTAAAAAAGAAATTAGTATAAATTAGAAGTATTAGTTAATAGTGTTTTTTAATTAAATCCTATGTTTATCTACAAGAAAAGCTTTCCACAGATACAACGATGCCTATATTATCCTACCTCAGTCTGAGAAGGAGGTATCTCCTGGGGATAACTGATTCGGACTCCAACACTCATACAATTTGCAGCCCCTTTGATGAACCTGCAAATTATTCCATAGTATAATAATAACACGATTTAGGGGCAGAAAATTTTCAAATACAGGGTTCCATGAATGGGTCTGATGGCTTGTGTACACACAAACATTGCTCCAGAACAAAGTAACGTACAAGCTTAAAGAAGGAACAGCTCTTCCACAATAATTCCTAGTATAAAACACCAGCTGGAGCTGAAGCAACTCCTTTTCCAATTCTTAGTTTAATGTGCTTCCAGTGTGTTCAGTCTAATGATTCCTGTATTGATACCTTTGCACAGAAGCTCTTAGAGATGAAATTTTAATTACTGTTCAGTTGAGCTTGTTTTAGCTAGTGACCTATAGGTGGAAAATTCAGTGTCCAAAATGTCACACCTACCTCAGCATGTGTCCCCAGACCTGGCTGGCTAGCTTTATTTCCAAATACTCATAGTTAGTCCATTAGCAAAGAAAGTAGGGAGGACCAGAAAACTGGTATGAATTGAGGGAGCAAATTATACGTGGTAGAGAAAGAGATGCAAGTAGCAGCTCTCAGCAGTTTCTCTTCTGAAAGTTTGCATGTTTTTCAGTTGTACTAAACGATAAGGTAGGTCTTGAAGCCCATGTGTTGAACAGTTGGAGTTAAATAGTGTCTTATTTCACACTGAAAGCACATCTGGATTCCAAATATTCAAAGGAAAACTCTCATGTGTGGTAAAGTACGTGAGTTACTCACATGGCAATTGCTTGGTACCTGGACTCTAATTGTAAGGAGATGAAGAAAATGAACATTTAAAGATGAAACACACCATATGTCCTTCTGGTAACAGCACAGCAAGGTACCAAATAAACAACTGTCTTAACACCCTCTGTTGAGTTCTTTTATTGAAGGCCATTGCATGCTTCACCCCTAACTTTGTATTACCTGTAATTTACTGGTTTTCCCACAATTTTAGCACTACTAGCATGGAGCTTTGATAATTGCAACTATTTATAATATATTTAACAAAGATTGAATTATTCTGTAATTAAGTAATTTCATAACCAACATGCAGCAGCACTCAAGGTCTGTCTTTGGAATACTTTTAAAAGGTATTTTTAAGGACAGAAGATGTATTTATCTATCCATTTAATATAGACATACCAAGTAAGTATGGTTACATTATTCATAGCTTACTAGTAGATTTGAAAGCCTTTCAAGCTATACAAGTATGTTATCCTGTTTCTTTCCAACGGAAGTTCCCCAGAATTAAATAATGCTTTCTTCTGCCTCATCATTATTAACAAATTTACTATCTTTAGCTAGTTACAAGCTTAGAGCATTGCTGGGATTTCTGTCATTCTTATTATACTTTACAAAATTATCATTCACTCTCATGGATTTTCTCCATGTCTCTTGCTTCTCCTATCAATTTGCTGTGCTTGTAATGTTCAGTCTATTTGTATTACCACTTCCCATTTGTTATGACTCTCAATGTAATTTATTATACATGCAACTAATATGTATGATTTCTAATTACTAAATTTATTTTGTCACTCAATCAGGATGTGTTTTAGACAAATCTTTCTTTGATTGTGAAACTGATTTGTTTGGTCCCATCCTGAAATACACACCTGTATTTAGAAGGCCAGTAGTAAATTTTAAAGAAAACCTCATTGACATAAAAAATATTACAAATATTTTATGCAAGGCTAAATATAAGACAAATATATTTGCCTGTTTTGTCCAATGTGTCCACATCCTGTTGCATTGGAATGCTACAGAGAACCACATTTATGGGTGAAAATATTTAATTGCATGTTAAATACAGTTTGTATTATTCTAAGTGTAAAATATGAAACCAAGTATTAAGAATCATTAGTGGTATGTGATAATAAAAGTCTATATGTAACTGAGGATTTTTTTATCTGCAAATTTACTGTAGAGAGCTCACTGGATTTCTAAAACAAATCAGCAGGGACTGGACAAATGATATTTACACTCTTTTAATTATCCAGTGAGATTAGTGTTTGCAGGCTGTGTAAGTAGGTCACAAACAGCAATGCAAATTAATTGTGCTACAGAACAGCAATGATTCATATGTTTTCTAGTCATCATTCTAGTAGCATTTTAAAGATAAGCCTCCTTAAATAATTTATTTTTAAGAAGATCTATTAACAACATTAGAAGGATACTCTAAAAACAGAACAAAACACCACTCTCAGTGGAAATAATTTCTCTGTGCATTTATCAAGTTTTACTTTGCGGTACAATTGCTTCCATTTTCAGAGATATGCAGAGTCAGCACTCCATCACATGTGCTGTCTGTCAAAAATGTATGTCCTCAACTGATTTTTTTTTCTTTTTCAAGTATAGCGAATGGGAAGGGATAGTGTGTCACGATGAAAAGGTTCTAAGCCTATTTTTTAAATCAGCTGTTATGCCAATTTCAATAGAAATATGCTGGACTTGACCACATTTATGTCCACACATGCGTAATTCTTTTTCACTGTGCTCCAGAGTTCATTACTTCACAATGTTCTTGCTCTCAGGCTCTGCAAATGTCAGCAAAGCCTCCTGCCACATGCTGTAGCTGATGACTTTTTTTTTTTTCATTCCCCCCCTATATACATTAGGCTCAAAATCACACCATTTTAAGGCATTACCAACCTCCGTGGGTTTATTCTTTCATTACACCCATTCGTTTTAGTTATTACATTAGTTCCATTTCCACAGTCATAGTTACACTAGTATATCAGCATTTCCCACTTCAGTTGTTTTCACTGCATTAAAAATTAGTCATAAATATTGTTTCATGATCAAATTTGGCATAAGTTGCTTTACAGGTCAAGCAAACACATCTTTCTTTCACAGATTAAAAGCAAAATCTGTTTGATTGTATTCAAGCCATTTCATTACTTGAAAAACATCTAGGTTTATTAATTTGGAAACACTGTGACAAGTTCTGCTGTTATTTATACCACTGTTAATACAGAGTAACCAAACTGTATTCAGTAGATTAGTCTGAATTTATACCTCTTTTTATAAAAACAGTCAAAATTTGGCCTCTCTTAGCTGAAATAAATAGTGAGTAGGGGAAAAAAAAAAAACAAACCACCGACCTATTAGAAGAAAAATTTGCCTGCTCATTGAATGGTCAAAATGAGTTGGTGTATAATGGTTTGTTGCTGCAATACTTGCCCCAGGAAGGAAGGTGATTGCAAATGCAGTTCCCACTGATAGTTCTGTACTTCCAGTTCAGCTGGGGATTTAATTTATTTGTATTTGAATTATTGAATAGCAAGAGGAAACTGGTGTCTCAAGGAGCAAGGCTGCTTTTCCTGAGTAAACATTAACTTCTCTCACATATGGAAATGGTGGTTAGCATACAAAGAGAGTTTCTGCGCTATGTCCATAGTTGCAAACCATTTAAATCACCAAAAAACCTTGAAGATGAGTATTCTGAAACCTGATAACCTTTCACTAGCATTAAAAGCTTTTTACAAGATCAAGACCTGCCATCAAGACGTCTTCTCAAACACATCTATTGCCCAAGAACCCAATGTTGTAACAGCTACGAGGATGTTTTAGATTACTTTCATGCAGGTTGTGTATCCTGAAGTGAAGTTTTCTGAATAAGGTGGATCAAACGCATCACCTCTGTGGGTTTTCAATGTTACAGATACTGAAGATCTGTTCCTGTGAGGTATCAGTTGATTACACATTACTCAGAGGATTTCAAGATTCCACAGTTGTATAAATCCTTTAATTAAAATTCCTCTCCCTGTGCACATTTTAAGGTAGGCTATGGTGTTCTTGATGTTGGTGGGTTGCTTAACTTTCCTTTCCATCTCCTACTCAAAAGCCCAACAGCTTTGCCAGGTGACAGTAGCCACCTCTGCTACTGAGATGCAGTTTTTGGCTCCTTTTTGAATTTCTGCATAGTCATGTATCTCTCTGACAAGGATATACCTGCTGCTTCTGTTTGATGGCTGTGCCACTGACGGATTCCTTCTCCAAAATCCAGCAAGGAAGCCCTTCCAACCCAAATGAAGATCAATTGCACTGCACCCGAAGTTTTGATAAATACTTTTGATCATCCAATAACGACTAATTGCTTGAGGAGGGCACAGTAATTCTGATGACACTCATTTATCAAACAAGGGAGAAGATAAACTCAGACCTTTATAGCAAAGTCAGCCATCCCACTTTAGCAACTATATTTTATTTTATACAGTGTAGGTCAGCAAAGAGAGCCTCTCCTACCCTGTTCAAATTAATAGGTAAGCCTCTCTGAAGCCTAAGAGTGAGCACAGTGTGAATGCTACTGCAAATGATCCTCTTTGTCTACACAGTCTCTGTCCTTACCCAGTTCATTTGATGTCTGAAGGAGATTGTCAGTAGACTTTGATAAGAAATGGATGAAGCACGTTGTCAGTTATAGAAACTGTTTCCACATCTGCAAATGGTGAGCTTCTCAGGCTTTTCACTGTCTTCTGAAACCCACCTGGCTAAAATAACCACGAGTACTTAATGTTATGCCCACGGGAAGATGAATCCTGATGTGTGGAATACGGACCCAGTAGCTGCACTTCTCTCATATGCTGAAATGACTGTGTCTCAGATATGGGCCCTCTCGCCAGCTGTCCCTGACTTTGGGGAACCTCGTCAAAGTGATGCTGGAGTTCTCCCTGCCTTCTGCTGGAAATGTGGGACCTACCTGCTGTTCCAGCTGGTTTTGCCACATAGCGCAGGTCACCCTTCAGCTGCAGTATCCAGGCTGACCTGCGGGTGGAAGTCCTGCAGAAGGAACAGGGAGGCACAGAGGCAAGTTTCTGAAACACTGAAAAACCAAGAATGTTACCAAGACCCAAATATGGTGTCACTCTGGAGGGCATTGTGGAGGGACGCCCTTGCTGGTCGTCTTCCAGTGACACGTGGTAATTGGGCTTCTATCCTCTGTCAAAGTAAAAGTGACCCAAAGGGAGCGCATGAGTATCAGCTGCACTCTGTGGGCTGTAGAAAATGTCTGGTACAACATCAGTCCATGAACTACTGCTTTAATTCATGCCGTAGGTTACTGTTTCATGCTGAGCTCTAGCTATGGAAACTAAGGAGCAAATGCTCTACCTATTCTGTTGTATCCATGCAGAATGATAACTTATTTCAGAAGGTACTGCAGGCAGTGGGGTGATAAACTTTTAGTTACCACAGAAAAACTGAGCAGGACTAGAGGATCAGAACCTTTGGACACAAGAAGGAATCAGTGATTGTCTCTCTGGTCAACTCACCATAGAATTTCATGCTGTCTCCTTGCACATCTTTACGTAGCTTCCAGTCAGGAAGTGACTTAGTTGGTACCTACAAGATTTCATGCTATACACAGATGTGGGTAAAATGATGTCAATTTTAGGGTGATAGCCATAGTGGTTGGAAGCCTCAGAGACAAACCTACTTTGCTCTGAAGGGAGAAAAGATTGCACTTGACCTCTTCCTTTGCATAGAACCGGCCTCTGGAGCCAACTGGCCATAGTATCCAATACTCCATCTTCATCTAAGCAGTCCCCAAGGGGTTTTGAACCGCAACCTGCATTTAGAACATCTAAGTCAAATTTCAGATGCTGTGGATTGTTGTCACCCTTGAGGTCAAATGCCTAGAAGAGAGGAGCATCTATAGCAAGGATGCTTTAAAGGTGTACACATACATCCCACGCAATGCAATCTTTGTTACATCTTGATAATATATTGGCCACTTTTATTTTAAGCAGTAGCTGATGTGAACTTAACTTGTCCCAAGACAGTTCTGAAATCGAGCTCTATATACCTAGGTATATAACTGACTTGTTACCATTAATGCATGAGAGCACACTGATGAATACATTCAGATTCCAAGACTTGGGTTTTACTTTCTAAGGTTATTATTCTGGCGAATCTTCATGGCATTAAGAATACTGCTCCTCAGAGAGCAATCTATAAAAGCCCCAACCTCATCCTTGTTAACACAGTGTTGATGCTACAGGAAGTATAGCAGGGAACAAAGAAAAAAAAATGCATGCATGACTATTCCTGTTATAATTCCTGTATAATTCCCATCTTAATGATAGGTAAGTAAATAGATAATACTGATTGACCTAGCAAGCTAACAACTCTAATGGATTTTTGGTAGAATGGCAATAGCCTCATCTGCTGGCTCAGAACAACCATGGAGCTGAGAGCTTGTTGCCACCTTTGCCACCCCTGTTCTCTGGACAGAGAAAGAGACGTTACACACCTCGTTCTTTCTTAGTTTGGCAAACGTGATGATTCCTGATAAGCCAGACAGCAAGGCTGTAGAAACTAGTTAAAGCTTTGGGTAAGAACATGGTGTGAGGACTGTTTCTTGCTTCGCCTCCCCTTGCTTGTCGATGCCAGTTTTACCTTGGAAATCAACTTTTATGTACCAATGGTTACCACATGCTTGAGTGATTAATTCGGTATGTAGGGACTAGACCATCCAGATCCTTGGATATAAACAAATATCCTTTGTTTATGACAAATGAAATTATAATGAAAACCATTACATTTTTTTTGAAAGGAAAAGAGGAAAAAAATAACAGGAAAATAAAACCCAAGAAAGACAAGTGATGCAAGTGAAAACAATTGCTTACCACCAACCAGATGATGCTCAGACAGTCCCTAAGCAGCAGCTCCCTTGCCAGCTTCCCCCACCAGTTTTACTGCTGAGCATGACGTCATATGGTATGACCATACGGAATATTCCTTTGGTCAGCAGGCTGTGTTGCCTCCCAGCTGCTTGTGTCCCTCCAGCCTACTCGCTGCTGGGGTGGGGCGAGGAAAAAGCCTTGACTCTGTGTAAGCACTGCTCAGCAATAATGAAAACATCCCTGGGTTATCAACATTTTCCACCACAAATCCAAAGCATAGCCCCATACTAGCTACGATGAAGAAAATTAACTCTATCCCAGCCAAAACCAGTACACCCTGATGCATTTTTTAGAATCCTTCCCTTCACACTCCTGCCCACTAGCCTGCTTCATGCACGTAAATGCACCGATATTTGTGCATTCCTATTATGATAAACTTGTTACAATGTGAGTTGCAACTACAAAACACAGTTTTTACACTACACAATGTCAATCCTTTTTCTTTTTTTTTTTTTAACATTATGGCACGTTAGACCTGTGTTAGCAGACCAAAGTGGATGCATTTGGATACATTTCTTTGTGGTGGATGCGTTAGGAATTTGCACTGGGTGGTACTTAACTACCTTCATTCACTGTAAGCAAGTAGATAGAAACTTTTTCTCTTCCCAAACACCAACAAACTAGAAAAGAGACTTTACGCTAAGGGGAGTCAGTGAGTCAGCTCTTTAGATAGGGTAGAAAACTGGTTAACACATGGCAGCTGGTTTCCTGGTTTTGTGATGACTTTTACTAACCTTGTGCCTTCTACTCAAGGGTTCCAATGTGAAAGAGGAGGAAAAACTTTGAATTCTTAAAGGGGTCACAAGTCTAAGGTACAATGGATACGTTTAGCAATGGCTGCTGCTAACCATTCAAGAAAGGACACATGCAAAGGGTGCTGACTTTAGTGAAGCAGAAGATTACAATGATGCCATGTATTTTTTCCACTTTGTGGGGTGTTTGGGGTTTTTTTTGGAAATGCTGCATTTGTGTGAAAGAGAAGCAGAAATGGATTGGCTAGACCCTACTTCTTTAAAGTGCCAAACATTTTGTCACTAGCGTTGTAATTTGCTCCTGTTCTGCAACAGCTCTTTGCTGTTGGATTAGCAGCTGCAGCTGTGATAAGCCTGTGCTATAATGACCAGGAGATAAGAGTGGAAGGAACTTATGAGAGAAGGAGAGGGATTTTTGAGTCTGTCAGGCTGCTAACGCTAACTCCAAACAGCTATTCTGTGCCCAGATATCATACCCAGGAAGACCACGGTTCAGTACAAACCACTGAAGAGCTGCTCATATCTCTCTCTTCCAAAGGGAAGGGACAAAGCATGGACTGTGAGACACCATACCTTATATTCTCAGTCTGTGAGGTGGTTTGCTTAGCTTTCTATAGCTGTAAAGTATCTCATTTGTTCTAGTCTTTACATTGTTCTTCTCAGTAAGAAGATGTAAAGATGTCAGGTTCTTCCATGACCTGATTTGGGATTCAGCACCCAAATCCATTTCCTCCTCTGAAGGCATATCCTCTCAATTTTCTTAGTCTGTTCTGGTTTAAAAAACATAAAAACAACTTTTAAAGAAAACAAAAGAAACTTTTTTTTAAACCTGTATTTACTCTTCATATTAATATGCATATTGTTCTGCTATAGCATAGACTGTAGTTCGTGCTTCGTGATTTCTATTTTCTGTGTGCTTACTTCTAGTGTTTAAAAGACTCCACAATGGCCTATTTTTAATTTTTCATGCTTAAACAGTCAGGTTGTTTGGTAACAACCTTTCTGTTGAATAACGCTTCCTGCAGGCGACAGCTCGGCATGCAGGGGTATAACATTCCTTAGCTTTTTATTTCAAACACTATTTTAACCATGTTAATGTTATTCTTCAATGGAACCATTGGCTATTCTGGTCTCAGAGGAAAGTGCTTGTTATCGTGTTCTTCTGATAAATATTTAAACACATAACTATCAAGTTACAGCTCAGTATTTCTTACAAGTGGTTTCTGGCAATGCATGCGAGATTACCCATTACCCCATGTGAGATTTCTAACTGCCTTCACAAACAATGCAACTCTGGCCAATGATGGTAATAATCCAAAACCAATACATATTTGTCCACAGTGCAAAGAAACAAATCTGTGCCAACCTTAGACCATGGTCTTACAATTTCTGGAATTGTCCTCCCAGATTTTTGATTCAGTTATTTTTGATATATTTTTTTTTTAAATATCCATTTATATTTTTTTCTACTTAGGTACATTTATCCCTGCGTAGCATGAATATGGACTTTTTAGCAGGGCCTGTTGTGATAGGACAAGGGGTAATGGTTTTAAACTAAAAGAGGGCAGATTTAAATTGGACATAAGGAAGAAATTTTTCCCAGTGAGGTTGGTGAACCACTGGCACAGGTTGCCTGGAGAGCTGGTAGATGCCCCATCCCTGGCAATATTCAAGGTCAGGTTGGATGGGGCTCTGAGCACCCTGTTCTGGTTGAAGATGTCCCTGCTCACTGCAGGGGGGTTGGACTAGATGACCTTTGAGGGTCCCTTCCAACCCAGAGATTCTATGCTTCTATGATTATGGTTTCTGCAATGACTGGCCACCTTTTCTTAAAGGCTGACAACCTCTTCTTGAACATTGGTGCACAGGAAAGGCTGTACCGAGGCAGACTAGAAGTCAAATTAATCAGCAACCTCTGCTGATGATGGCCAGTAGCATATGAGTAAGGATAAATTGCAAGAACAGGACAAATACAGCATCAAACATTCCTGAGAATACTCTCAAAGCCTTTTGCAATCAACAGCCTGTTTCCTGGACAACCATAGAGCTTGCATTCTCCACATTTTATTTTATCATGCACCGTTGGAACCACATTCACGACATAATCTGACATAACCTCCCATAGCTGGCAGTGCAGCCGGCTTTGTGCAGCGTACACTCTCCAGGCTACGCACAGTTTGTTTTTCTGCTGTTTTATTCCCCTTGCCCACAAGCTTTTCTGAAATGGCTTTTTTCTTACAGGTATAGCTATGAGTGGAAGAGCACTGCTTAGCGCTGTGTGTGCGCCCAGTCTGCACATAATCATTCGGTTCCTTGCATATTCAGAGAGTTTACGTTTCATAATCTTCTCTTTGTTGCACTTATTTTTGCCCAGGTGTTCCATGTTTCTATGTTTCTTCTGTGGACGTCAGATTTCTCTTCAAAACGTACAGTTGGTCTGATGACATGTTCTGCTAGCTTTTTTGAAAGACTGTTTTTCTATGGTTTGGCTCTGATGAATGGAAGTAAAGGTCTCGGAAACAAATTTGCAAGGTGTACTCCTATGGCAAGCTCTGCCTCTTTCTCTTATAGACACAGCTGAAGGCAAATAAACAACACCTCTGGATCCTGATACTTCGGGGGAATTGCTGCACTCCGAATCACATCTCTTCAAGGGCCATGCATCCTCTCACTCGTTGTTTTCTACCTATTCTGCAACTACTCCTACTTCCATCTAACATCATGTACAAATAAACAAGACCAGAGAAATAAAATTCAAAATACTTTATTTTTTAAATAACCTATGTAATCTGCCATCTCCAGTCATCTTTAATACTGATCCCTATCAGCAACATTAGCCATTAGCTAACACATTGCTATTCCCGTGCAAAAAAAACCCCAACCCAAAACAACAAAAAAACCCCAAAGCCAACAGAAAAAGCATCTCAGTGTTGTGGTACAGAAAACAACAGATTTTGTTTAAAACTCACAGTAGGTCAGGAAGAAAAAAGTCATGTAACCTATGTGTGCCTCGGTATCCCATTCTGCAAAATGTGAATTGTAAAACTGCGCTCTACTTGAAAGGTAAATTATAAGTTTAAGTAGTTCATGTAGATTAATTTATAGATATTAATATGAAAAAGGGAAACTGGGTGTCAGCACTACATAATCTACCTTGTTATTAACATTACATTTCTATTCGCTTGTTAATTATTGTGCTTATTCAGATAGCACCTTTAGTAGAAGAACATGTGTATCACACCAGTCAGTATATAAATGTGTAATAAAGTCCAGGGAGTAAAGAACGGTGCTCCTTGGTCCTCTCTGTCACCAGCAACTACCAGCCTGGATGACAGGCTTTCCCATGAAATTCCTTTCCTTCTTCCCCCTCCTCTGCCCTTCCTACAGCTCTCAATATATTGTACTGTTACTATAGTTATTCAAAAAACTTATTCTTAAGGTTCCTGTGACCCAGTTATTATGGTAGGATGTCCACTCATCAATTTACCAAGGGAACATGCAAGACCACAGCTGAGAAGTCAAAGGCAAACATTTGTTTTTAGTAAGACCCTGCGTGGGTGCAGTTAGAGGCAGCTAACGCAAAAGTAAACTCCCTCTGTTCTGTATTCTGATATGGAAAAGTTTAGGGAAAG
>NW_010562550.1:25558-26711 GCF_000687285.1 Phaethon lepturus
GGAGAGAGCTATGATAAATTATCTCTAAGTTCGCACTCTCACTCTGCATGCTGCATAGCCCTCAGGAGCATAAGTTAATGTTCCAGCAAGATGAAAAAGAGATAGAGTTTGGGGAGCTGGTGCCACCTATATACACACTGAATATCAATGTCATTTATTTCACCTGACATGCTTACACAAATATGTTAAACTTCACGAAAATTACCTTTTCATCTTACTCTAGAAAGCCGAATTTAAGCTTTGGAAAGAAACCACAGAGCAATTCTTTATTTGTTAGAAAGCTAGCTGCTTTTTAAAATAAGGCGCTTTTGAGAATAGATGCATTGATCAAAGTTGTTTTGATCAGGGGACCAAAGGCTTTTTTTTTTTGGCATGGGTTTTCTGTTTATGTTTGTTGTTTTGTTTTATTTTGTTTTTCCCTAGCTTTTTTTCCATCCTCCTTTCCCTTCCCCTCCCTCCCACACAGGTGTTTTTTGGGGAGGTTGGTTTGGGTTTTTTTTAACACTGATGGGAGACGGCAGATACTCCCCACCTCGTCCTTTCGAACCTACGGCCAGGACGAGCCCCGCGCTGCTGGGACAGCGCTGCCGACGCCGAGCGCTTGCTCTCCAGAGCCCGCTCGCCGTCGCCTCCCCCGCGCCGCTCGCCAGGACCGTTGCTAAAAGCAGCACTGAGGATTCGCAGCGAGGTACTTCAGCCTCGGTCTTGGACCACTCTTTTAACTGGAAGTAGGATCAGGTCCTTCGTTCTCTGGGAACTGGGCTGTGTTTTCCAGTCTGATTTAACACGGTCCGCAAAAGCCAGCAAACGGCAGGCGCCCCGCATTCTTCACTAGCCTCGATCGCGTGGCTTACAAATGAAGCCCCAGCAGCCCTAGGCTCAGTCCCCGGGGCCATCCTGTCGCCATCCAGGTGGCATTTTTAAATTTAAGCACTTTTGTTCGCAGAAGCAGGTGAGGTGCGAGATTGAATAGTCATTTCACGACTACCTTTCAAATAATTGGAGAAATCCCTGGCAGTTAAGTTAATCCTCCTCTCTCTCCCCCTCACACAAACACTTTGTATGACGGTAAATTCTGCAATTAATCGCCTAAATCCGCTAATCCCACCTGTCGTGCTTTGAATCCTGGCAGGCGGTTGGGGCGGCGCGGTCT
>NW_010562551.1:0-23402 GCF_000687285.1 Phaethon lepturus
ATATATATATAATAAACTTTGTCACGTAAGGTATTGAAAAAACTCAAACTGCCCAAAGAGCAGAAAAAAACCCTAGGACTGAGGGAAAGATGTATAAGGAGCTGAAAGACGAGTCAAAGCCTCATCTTGTGTAAACATGTAGCAGGGAAAAGAATGTTTTCTATGAAAACTATAGACCTGGATCCATGTGTGCTATATGTCAAAAGGGAGCAAGATGTTGTATGAGTGATGTTGATGCCAGAGGTACACTTAGAGAGCAACTGTTTTGGCACAATAATTTTTCTCCCACATTTAAGCTTCTGCGGTGGCAGGTGCTGTAGAAATTGCCAAGAAAAATGTCTTTTTCTGAAATATTAGAACCGAAGACATTTTATGCTGAGGATATCAGGACAAGACGTGCTGTCAGCCTCAGTGCACCGAGGGAGGGAACGGTCAGGCATAAACATGACCAACTGTGGAAATGAAGAGCAGGCGCCAGCCATGGTGCCCAGGGTCGTTGGCTTTCCCTGGAACCGCAGAGGCTGGAGGAGCAGCCAAGGTGGTGTCTTGGGCTCCAAGTCCTTGGTGGCACCTGGCACATGCTGAAATCCAGAACTAGCCACTCTGCTGGCCCTGGGGCTCCTTGATGAACCAGGCTGTGGGGTGATTGCTTGGGAGATCACCCAGCTCCGGGCAGTCAGCACCTGCAGCACATTGACCTGTATGTCCCAAATTGGGTGTGCTTCCTAGCAGGGGCGGTTTGGAATGCCTTGACATTTGTTCCAAATGGGACAGGATTAAAATTGTTTGACAGGCTAGTTCTGCACCACTTAGTCTCCCCCTTGCTTGATCCTGTTTTCTGGCATATTGCCGACAGCAAATTCAGAGCCATCTACGTGATGATCTGCAGCATGAAGTTCTCAAAATAAATACAGTCAATTTAATCTGAGCTTTGAGAGGGTTTTTGAAATTTCCGTATTACTCATTGTTGGCTGATTTGGAGGCACATGATGAATATGCTGATGTTAATGAATACAGTATGTGTTGGATGTTTTAGGTTTTATTTTATTCATCAGCTGAATATGAGGTAACATGTTAAGAACTTATTTCTTGACAAACGCTTTTAAGTGATACTGCCAGAAATACGAGTTCTGTTTTCTTTGTTACGTGTTTTCCTGGCGGAGTTATACTCTTGACTGGAATGGTCAAATCTTAGAAAGAAGCTCCAAAACCAAAAAGCTGAAGATTTGGGTAAGATGCGACCTAATCCTCCCTCAAGAAAAGAGGAAGAAAATGTTTCTAGTGAATGACTGACAGAGGCGTAGAGCATTCTGGTATACCGAAAATGAATTTTAAAATGCTTGCCCCCTCAGTGTTTGTTCACTTACTGCTAAAATAAGCAATACACAATTGTTTAAAGAAGACTGACTTAGAAAAGAAAGAGCAGCAGGTTGCTGTAATCATGCGGATTGGTTCTCCTTGGGAAGGAACAACTAGTGCTAAAGCCTAAGGTGCTCTGGAGTCATCCGAAGGGAGGAAAATCCCCTGTGGCAGGAAAACCCCCTGCAGGCCAGGCGCAAAGGGGAGTGATGTGGCTCTTCTTCATGCGCATCCGCTGAGCGTGTTTCTGCAGAGAGGTTATTTTCTTTTAGTTAGAGGTGGAGTACTTTACTAAAACCCTGGCGAACTGTAGTTTTGCTCTCATTGCAACAAGTTTTATGCGAAGGACAAGCATGAGGAGGGTTGGGGAAGGGAAAGTGAAATTTCAGCTAAAAAAAGCACAAAAGTCTTATTTCCTTTTTTAAATGTACACCCAGAATAGTCACAAATGAGAAAAAACTATTGTGGCAGTAATGACCATTAAGAAAATGTACAAGCTGTGAGACTTTGCAGAAATGATGTCTTAACTGACTTTTCTTCTTGTTGTAAGTGCTTGAAATACAATTCAGATGTTGCTGAAGGTCTGGTTTTTGCTGCACGTCTGATGAAATGGAATAGCTGCCAAAAAGCGTTCTTCTCGGTTACATTTAACACTTTGTGCTACAGTAAACGGTACAACTTCGAAGCACAAATCTCTGTTTTTCTAAGATAAATAATGCTGACAGAATAAGCACAGTAGAATTGTGTTTACCAGATAATTTATTCAAGTTTCTGGTTAAGTGGTTTCCAATTAAAAAGTTGTCCTAGTTAGAAAATATAATCAATATAAAATAAAAAGTTGTACAGTAGATATTTTATCTTTTTTCTTAAACATTTATTTAAGGCCTATGTGGGAAAAAATGGAGTTCAAAATATCCAATCTATTTAACGTGTGATTAAACATCACTTAGTCATGTTTTCTAATTAAGCAGAATGTGTAATAATTTTGCCCTCAATAAACAGCAATCCTTGGTATGAAATACAGTACGTCCATAAAAGTTTTGTAAAAACCAAATAAAATCCTAATTTATCATGTCTTGAAGAAAACCTGGTCATGACTCTGTTTCTCTCTGCACATGTGAGTAATCCTTCTAATGTGAAGCCATAACACCTAGTCTTTTCTGGGGGGGGGGGGAAACACAACACATTTGAAATTTTGTATATGGAAAGGAAAGGAAATGGAGTAATTTTTTTACTGAGTATTTTAAGCAGTTCCAAGTTAAAAACACATAAAAAAGCACCACTACCAATAGCAAAAGCCATCACTATAAACTTTATATTCCACATTGACATTCTGTATAAAGTCTCTGGGAAAGAAATCCTAACAAGCCTTTTAAAAAACATTTTTTGGTTGCGCTAACGAGCGTGTAGTATTTGTAATAGCTGTACAACCATGCAGCCGCGTCACCAGCTTGACCTGCAACTTGACCCTTAATTATTCTGGGCTTGGAATTCATATCCCACTATTAACATGGAATAGATGAGGGATCAAATAAGACTGAATCGTTAGGGTGGGCACCACTCCCTCCGACCCGCACAGCATGCCCAGGGTTTGATCGTGCAAAGTGTGCTTATTTCTGGCTCTTCTCAGAAGGAAATAGGATTTTTTTTATTTTTTTTTTTTCCGAAGAGTCATTGTGCTGTTTGGCTTGGTAAATTGGACACAGAAATAGGATCACAGCCTGGTTTTGCTGACCTGTACCTTCAGGAAAAGTCTAGTAACCCACCTCATGGGTGAGAAGCTTTAGGTTTTGTCTCATTGCTGAGAAGAAATGGGAGGACTTGGAGGAGGAGATGTCTGTGGAAAAGCCTACGGGCTAGCCAGATTTGGGAAGAAAGTTTAGATCTACAGTTTCAGGGTAAAATAGCAACAAGAACACTTAAAGGAGCTGTATTTGGAGCTTATTTGTTAACAACAATACATAATCCAACAGTAATTTATTCAATGTATTTATGTGTGTATCTTTGTCCTGAGAAAGATCATTGAAAGGATTAATCTTTTAGAACAAACAGAAGTTATAAATTCTCCAAAGGGACACAAAAAGCTCTAGTGAATGTGTTTTTTTTCCTTCTCATGTGACTGATGAAGTGTGAGAAGCATAAAACTTCTAGCCACTGGTTTTCGGGTCACAAAACTTCTCTCTCACCCCCCTGTTTTGTTGCTTTTTTGTGACTTTGAGGAATATGAACACCTCAACTACCTATATTATATTGATATGATATTCATAAGTTCTTGAACATTCAAAGTCATCATCCCAAAGACATGTAGACATCGCCTTCACTTTTTTTTTTTTTATGTATATGCAGAAATTCTCTGTGGCCTCAATTACTCATTATAAAAAAAAAAAATCTATGTCACTTTGGATTTCTCTCTGTCTACTTGAAATTGGACTAGTCTTTCCTTTTTCCTTTTTATTTTTATGCCTGGAAGAATCTAAATATGGGCATTTTGTGTGATGCAACTCATAATGAGTAAAGGTAAGTACATTCATTTGAGTTAGAAAAGTGTACTTCACTGACAGTAATTGCTCAGTGCCGTCTTTGAGAGGATGAAAAAACGATTTATCTCACTGTTTCTTCTGTAAGACCTGATTCTACAGGAAAAAAAAACTTAATATTTTTAAGGTTTTCCAGGCTCTGCTTTTTAAAGGCACTTTACTCTTTATCAGAATTGGGCTTGCGTAGTCCTACTGGTATTTTGTCCTTTTTCTTTATTCAGTATCCAAGCCACACTACTTGAATTAGGCTCCCTAAAAAACTTCTGAATTAAAAAAGTGGTGAAACTATTGCAATATGAATTCATCCTTGATAGAAAAAGAATTTCAGAAAAAAATTTTGATTGTTCTGCCATTTGGGGATAAATACCACTACTTTCAAAGGAGTGGTTCATCAAAAAATATGTTTTTAATGCCAGGATTTTATTATCACTTTGTATCAGTCTGATTGAGGTCACTGGCCTGTTGGGCCAGTAATCTGTGAAATAAAATAAATATACATGAAAATTACGGAAAAAATTAGTCCATCAAAATATGACAATATTACCAAAAATACGAATAAGGTTTGATAAACGGTGCATTCAGAAAGACTTTATGAATAAATGTGAGCCTGTCCTTTGGAAGAATATCTTTTCACCATAGACTGAAAATGTTTTACTTGATGTGAGCAGTGGTACGACAATATGTTAGATTAATTAATTCTTTCTAATGGAGGGCAGCAATTAAAGAAATTAAACACTTTTCCTCCATCTTGATCTTTTTACGTGGCTGCAGTTTCATTGAGTACAATGTGTTATATAGTACCAGATATTCCCCTGCAAGGAAAGAAGCAGCAGCCGCCCGTGACTACCCTTAACCTGCTTCCTGTCAACTACCTACGTAGGTTTTCAGATGCCTACGTGATGCATGTGTTGAAGGAAACCAGAGACCCTGAAATTCATAATTTAGCCGCAGTTTTCCACTGATTTAAACTGTAATGCTGGTGCCGAATGGAGAAGTTGCCTTGTTGCTTGGCCCACACTGTGCTAATCCATCGTTGTCCGTGTGATTCTAATCCGTGAGCAATGCACACGCCAGCAGAGACGCCAGCCTGGCTTCTCATTTGTCATGTAAACGTTATTTTGTATAATTTCCTTTTTAATGGCAATTCAGATTATTTAATTATATGTACCGTTTTTCAAGTCTTGGTTCTCATTAATTGAAAACGTATTAATTTGTATAACTGTACTATAAAAATAGTTAATAAGTAGCAATAATTAAAATGTTAATGATGTGAGAAATTGCTTGATCTAGTTCTAGTATCTAATGAGAACTGTCTCTGTATCAGATAGAGCCAAGCTTAATGTCCAATCTTTCAAACGTTGACTGGGACCATGTTTCCAGAGAGCCATATTGTGCACTGTATTTAGTAACAACTGCAAATATTAATGAACTCTAGAAAAATTCTTACATGTCAGTAAGTTTTTTCTCTAAGAAGCCAGTGATAAGGCCAGTTGAACTTTGCCAATTCTAATGGAATGGAAGGATTCTTTCTGTATTGGATGCCCTCTTGCCGGACCGAGGAACCAAACCAGTGCTCTGATCTGCGTGTTGTGCGTGTGACAGTGGCCGGTATCGGGCGTAAGAGGCGTGTTGCAGTGGAAATTAGGGACTGCATCCTGAAGAGACTTCCCTGCGTCTGAGCAAGCCGTTGACTTCAGCTTTGAAGCAAGACTGCCTAATCGTGCCTGGTTTTGACCAGTGGAACTGTGGCAGCTCCGATAAATCCACAGATAAATACCTGATCCTGTTTTAAAATGCGACTAAGTAGTTCTTTACCTGAGCAGGGAACTGAAAATTCCGGCTTTTGTCATTTTATCAGCCAGTACAGCCTATGCCTAACGCTAATAAACATAGCCTGAGGTATCTGCTGAGGACTACAGGCTCACCTGAGCTCATACACGTCAGCTGTCAGATGTGCTGGAAGTACAGTCATTGCCCCAACACAGAGACCACGTTAACCACGTTTTGTAGGGTTTACACTAAACAGCATTTGTGTTGCGTGGCTATACATTAAGCTATGCTACGGGAGCAGCGTGCACGTGATCTTGAAAAGTCTGGCAAGAAAATAGTATCCGGTGGGGCATGAACTTCAGAAAGCTGGTGAGCGTGAGGTGGTGCTGAGGGAAAAGGCGCTTGCAAATATTTGGTCAAAATTAAAAGGTGTTGCTCTTTAACTGAGAAATAAGAAATTTATCTAATTATTCTGTATACACAAGCTGTGCGTTACCTGATCAGAACTTCAGAGATAAAAGATAACAGTGTCTTTCTCAATGGTTCTCTTCGTAAACAGGGAAAAGAACTAGTGGGCTGTTTTTGCGAATACAACAGTAAAGGAAAACTGGCCCTTATGCCTTTTGATTGCAAAGTAACGTGCCATTAATGGCGGGGATGAGAACTGCAGGAATCTGGGAGCTCCCGCTACCCCAAAATGGAAAGTTCTTGTAGAGAATGTATTTCGCTAAAGCGAGGAGTCTGAGCGTATCCAGCTCCTAGGGAAGGGGAAAGAAAATCATTCTCTTTATTTACTGAGCATTTTAAAGCGTCTTCGGAGCCCTGCACTCAATACATTGCACGTACGTTGTAAAAAGCCAGATCTCCTCCTGAAGGACTAGGCCAGAAAATAATGTTATGTCCTATAAAAAGCCAACAGTCCTTCCGCACAAAGGTGCAGGCTGATTGCCTGACTTCAAATGCAGATCTCCCCGATTCTTTCTCACTATGTAGTTGCATAACTAGCTATTCTTGTGAATTTTCCTGTCGTGTCTCCAGGGAAGGAGATGGAGAAACAAATCTGCAGTTAACCCCTTGTATACCCGCGGAGAGTAGAATTTCATAAAGTGTCTACATACATGAACATTTGGGTGTTTTCTGATTTCTCTGTTTATGCCAAATTACATTAATGTTAACATCTTAATGTTTAAAACTACAAAGTAGTGTTTCAGATTGCAAATAGAAGTCAGATAAATGAACAAAATAATAAAAACTTTTTGAATACTTTGACTTTTCCAGAAGGATATTATGGCATAATTCTAAATACTTTATAGTACGGAATTACGTTTGCTACTGACATTGAAATTAGAGTAAACTTGCATTCACATAAATGGACCAGATTTGAGCCCAGTTCCGACGTAAAAATACACTTTTTCTCAGGAAAAAAAATATGCCTTGAGGCCTGGTCTTTTTGCAAGAAGTTCTGACCCAATTCATATACATTACTTGTAAAATTTATAGTCTTTCCTCTCTTGCAGGCACTGCGTGAAAAATTATGGGAAAAAAATGCATTGCAGATTGCATCAGCTTTGTCTTCTTTGTTCCCACAGGCACAGCAGCTAACAGATCTGGAGCAAAAACTAGCAGTTGCAAAAGACGAATTGGAAAAGGCAGCCCTTGACAAAGTAAGAAGTGTAACATAATGCAAGCGTGTTTATCTCTATCAGCTGTGAATGTTTCAGTGTAATTTGACAAAAACAAATGAAAGTCTTGCAATGATTTAGATGCACACTTAATTGTATGTACCTGGGAGTAATGCTTCTGAAATCAGTGAAACTAATTATGATGCATGAAGCTGCAAAGCTACTTGGAGGAGGGCAATCAAATCAGAAACACACATCTCAAAAACCCACAGAAAGCCAAACGCTGCAATTCTTCACGTGCAAAAATATAGTGACGAGAACGTACCTGTAACCGATAGGAATTTTGTCTGAGGTTTAACCACGGAGGATGCGGTGTAGAAATGGGTCAGTCTTTTGTTAGGATGGGACTGAGGTGACAGAGGTTCCCGCTCACATCAGCCTCAGGCTGGGGGGAATCCCAGGAAGGGGACAAAGCAGGACGTGTTCACTCGTGTCAACTGTGCAACGGGGGAACTTTCTTTTAGATTTAGGGTGCCTGGGAAGACAATATCATGCAATAGGGAAGCAGAAAAAAAAACTTCAATACTCTATTAAAAACTATTTTTTTTGTTTGGTTTTCTAGTGTTTTCGGGTTCCGTTAGACATTTTTTAAAAAGTATGTCCCCTGCACTAAAAGCATTTTTCTTTCATCTTCAATATTGTAATCGCTGAAATCATCTTCTTGAGTGAGGATTTGCACTCAGCATTGCAAAATGTCATCCATGTAAGCAGCGCTCACAGTAACGTTATTCAATCCTGTGCGTACGTCTGGTGATGTATCATGTGTCTCCTGTTAGTTAACTGAACTGCTCCGCATGTTAATTTAAAAGTTAAGCATGTTTCTTCTTTGCTCGTTTAACAGCCACAGCCACGGCCTCCCACTAGTGCCGGTATAGTCTGATGCAGTGGCCAGAGAGCAATGCTTGCCGTAAATACCTTCTAAATGCAGTTATTCCGTATAATGCAGACAGTTGTGAAGGAGAAGGCAAAGAATGTTTGACATCAGGAACTTTTAATGAGAATGCTATTAAGGGATTCTGTCTGCAAATTAAAAGGGGAATTGCAGCACACCCAACTGACTTCTCTGACCCTCTGTTTCTTTCCTATTAAATATTACAGAATTTTAATTTAGGGCTCAGTTATGGTTCTGTAGGCTTACCAGAAGCCTGGTGTGATCTTCTTGCAGATCATCAAGAGAGTCTTTGGATGGCGTCATTGCTTGCAAGCTGTGAAAGTGCAGTGGAAAGGGCAAGCAGGAGTACAAAAAGCAACGCAAATGAAGGAAAAAGACAAAGTTCATGCCAGTGAGAATTGTGAGGCGGTCTTATGAGACCAGAAATACTTGTGTTTGACTAGTTCTAACTGCAGAGTCATAAGACCTTTTAAGTTGTAGGCACATTTTTCCCCTGGTTAAGAGCTTTTCTGTATGAACTATGAACTAGAGTTAGAGTTAGAGTTAGCCAATGGTCCATCCATGTCTTCAGTGAAGTCTTGGTTTTAGCTGTTTTGGTAATGTTAGCGCACACAGTTTCAGCGAAAGGAGCGGAAGCGATGTATAAAGCAATGTGTGTTCCTGGAACGTGAGCTGTGTTTGAAGTGATTGAGTGATTGAATCTCGAACTGTGCTGTTCATTGGCATTAATTTGTAGTTTTGTTTTGGGAAGGTATCAGGCTTTTCTATTAAATATTAGTTTGTGCTGACAGTGGACTTAGTGTCTCTCCTAAGTCCATTTACACTACAGCACTTGTCTAGTTCCCGTGATGGACCCTTGGAAGACTGATAAATTTTGCATTACCACAGCCCGAATTATTCTATATTGAATCCAGCCACATGACAAGAGTATAAACAGATCTCAGAAATCTGAAGACATGAGTCCTGTGTTGGCAGTATTTTGACCAGCAAGCAGCCTGTTTTGACCACAATCACATCTATGCAAGGTCATTGAGAAGTTTGTCAAATGACACCTCTGGCTCCAACAGTGTTTCCTTAAGTTGTACTTTTGTGCTCCCCATTTATACATCTCCTATCAGCAAAGTCAAAATTCAATGTTGACAGAATGAAAACAAAATAACCTATTCTGCTTTTACCTTTGGAATGGCAAAATGTCTGGCCGTAGCCAACACAGAACAACCACTGGATGGTGGGGGTGGGAGATGAGAGGATGAGAAATTATCCAGAGAGTTTTCTGGATGGGAGGAGTGTGGTTTCAGATCAGTGTGATTTGCAGAGAGCACTAGGGTCATCTAGTGCTATAATGGGGGAGTCCATACCTTCAAGCAAAATTAGGCAGTCTGTGATCTCTGCCAGTTTGATGCCTGAGCTTATTTTGACTGTGTCAAGCGGTGCTTTATGTTCTTTGTGCAGTCACTTCTTGACAAGGTAGGGGAAAAGACACATTACATGAAAAGAAGTAAGCTAAGATCTTCTGTTGTCAATTAGAAATTAAAAGATCCCCGAGTCAGATGGATAATCTTTTCCCCTTTACGCTGCCATTAGGTCAGAGACACATCAGTCTGACTCAAGCTTCATACATTTTAATAAGTAATTCATACAAAGTGCTGTCCTCTTTGATGATAGTCTAGCATTCCTCCTCACTGCACACATCTTAAAGGAAAGACATTCAATTTAGTCTGTTTGCAAACAAACCAAATTCAATTCCGTCTCCTATTTCTTTGATTTTCCTTATTGTGCTGTGCATTAGTAGTCTTTTGATGGTTGTCTTTGATCCTACCATTGAAATGTACCCTACTAAGTGTTTTAGTTTATTTTTAAAGAAACTCGCAGATTTTCCCAGTTATGAGATATATTCCCTGATTCCAGTTCAGGGGAAGTTTATCTGATGTAAAATACGGAATATTTGTCAGGTTCTGAAGAATACTTGTTTAGCAAATAAACAAAAACAAGGTGGTGTATGTGTAATGCCATTGCTTAGGATTTGTATAACTATGAATTATTTTTATTTTGGATATATAACATCTCACATACGTAGTATGTAGTGTGTAATGTTACTTATCCATATATTTTCCATCAACTTTTGCCATAGCATACCTTGGCTTCTGTATCTTCAAAAACATCTTTGAAGGTTGAAATGTGCTGATGTAGCCTGTATTTATAGGTGCATTCTTAGTATAAAGAATAAAAGCATGATTTATTTTTTTTTAAGACCTAACTCCCCTTGAAATTATTATAAGGCAGTTACTTCAATGTCTAACGTTTGACTCTAAGAGTCTTGCTGTGATGGAGCAAAGCTTTAAAATGAGATTTCCTCAGTGCTGTAGTTATCTTGCTGTTCTTACTGTCTCAGCTTACTTCAGTGACAGACTGCTGTTTTCATTAATACATATCTCTATTTCTGTGAGTAAAATAGCGGTGTTCTAACATGAGTTGCACTTCACCACTTGAAAGTCCTAGTTAGGCTTGATGGACAGTAATGGATCTGGACTATCATATTCTTAACAGATGAAAAGACTTATGGTTTACTTACTATACACCGCAACAGCATAAAGTGCTCATGAGGGAAGAAATCTTTGTTGGACTAAAATCAATCTTTATAACATGTGGAAAAATACCAAATATTCTGAATGTTATAAACAAAATTCCATGCACAGTCTGTGTCTTTGCAATGCTTGTGAACATTTACCTCCCTGTAACTATTGTGTGTGAAGGTCTGTGAAGGACACTATGATAATTATCACAGAATCATTACGGTCGGAAAAGACCTCTAAGATCATCAAGTCCAACCATCAAACCACCCTGCCCACTAAACCATGTCCCAAAGTGCCACATCCACACGTTTTTTGAACACCTTCAGTGATGGTGACTCCACTACTTCCCTAGGTTGTATTTTTGTTTCTTTTCAGATAAATTAATATTTAATAAATATCTGCAGTAATCAATGTGGATAAAACTGCATGGAGGAAAGGGAAGAGTGCAATGACTTTCTGGGCAGTTTGGTGTGTAATGCAGAGTGACCTAATGGTATAAAAAAAGCCTGCTTTAAACAGCCTTAATTTCTTCCGTTAATAAGAAAAAGCAGCAGCTGCTCACAAATGTTTGGTTTAATGCAGAGAGAGAAAGCAAGCAATTCTGTTCATAATAACCCAACTCAGAGAACTGATGATTTCTTATTTTCCCCAGGAGTCACAGCTGAAAGCTCTGAAGGAGACTGTGCAGATTTGCCTGTCTTCGGTTCTGCACAGTCAGCCTCCCGCTACGAATCTAATCCCTTCAAAACCAGCTGAGAAGCTGACATCCCCCGTTACAAAGGGCTCAAAAGTTCCATTTCAAGTGACGAGCACCAAGGTATGGTTTCTCTCTCTCTCTCTCTCGTTTAAACATCTTTGAAAGTTTGTCCTGTAAGAGCATCAAACTGGAACTAAGGAGGATTTTAAATTCATTGAAAGATTAGGGTGAATTTTGAGGATAATTCTAAGCCCGTTTCTGATGTCAACAAACTTTTTAAAGTTGGGAAGCAGCTACTTTTTTTTGCTGAGGAACAAAATTCTGTCTATCACTTGCTAAATGGACCATGTCTGCAAAACAAACCTACAAGGAAGATGAATTTGCATCTAAAATAAGTAAGGATGCTAATTCATAGGTTTATTTACCTGTCAGACACTGATAGTGAGTTTGTGGTAATACAGCACTAAACAGGAAGACGGTTTTCGCCTGTTGTGGTTTTTTTAGTGAAAAAGACTGATACAAAAACATAAAATAGTCTGGGAGACCCAAATGAAATTTGCCAAAAGGGATCTATGGAATAGGCCATAGGGAATATTCCAATCGTGGAAGATGGGAAAGGCAGCTTAGGGGAAAGCATGAGAAAAAAAAATTGACGGAAAGTGTGTTGATTCAATAGATTCAAGCATTTCAATACGGTCAAGATTTACAGTGATTAACAACTGTTCTGATAACTTCCATCTCCAGGGTTGCATTTTGCTTATGTATTTAACCGATTCAATATGTTATCGGAGTCACGGAATCCATTGTATAGCGTTACTAAAGAGCCTTAGTCCGCACGTCGTGATCTGTGACCTATATACTGATGAACTAATAGTGAACTCTTACTTAGTGATGTGAGGGGAGACCCCGAAACTGGTGTAAATTAGAAAGATAAGATGGTCACATCCATCAGCAGAAGCTGCCTCCTAGAGAAAAAAAAAAAAAAAAAGAATGGCTTGCCTGGAGACAGTGAAGGGATCCAGTGAGGAGCAAGGAGACCCCGGTCCCACTCCGGAGGCACCCAGCTCCAGCTGTTCTGCACCCCGTACTGTCTAATGAATTCGTCTGGCGTACGTCACGTTGGAGGTTCTGCTTCGGGAAGCCTAGGGTCGAGCCTGCGGGAAGAGAAAGCACCCGAGAGCGAGAGCGTGTGTGTGGAGTCGAAAGGGGCACCCGCCGGCTCACGAGTCGCCCGCTACGCAGGGACTCCGATCCGAGCCGTCAGATCTCGGGTGGTGTGTGCGTGACTCCTGGATTCCTGCGTGAACGCTCGGGCAGCGGCTTCTCCTTTAACAGATCTAGAAGAAATCTGTGATTTCAGTTAAAAGGGAAGTTTTACAGAAGAATGATAGAAGGACACTTTAAAGTCCTCCTTAAATTACAAAACCCTTTCCTGAAATATAAATAGGAATTGCTAACTCGTAGCCAATTTGTAATTTTTATACGGCAGCTGTTGATATTCACTATTAGTACAGAGGCTGAAGCCAGAAATTGCTGATCTTTCTGTATGTCATTAAAATTGAAATATAATTTCAGAACGCAGAATGTAATTATAAAACTGGATCTCACATTACTACTCTTACAATAATAATTGTTGGTTCCTTAATGACTGTTTTACAGGAAGAAACCTTCATTCCCCCAAATTATTACCTCTGGAAACAAAACACTGTATTAATTAATAGCAGCACATGGGGATATTAGTGCCCATTTAGGTTAAGATCACTGGTTCAGTGTTCCGCAGGAGAGCGGACTCTTCTTTTGTAGGTCATGCGGACTGAGCTTCACGCTGGGATCGCAGGAGCACATTTTTCCTAATTAATGTGGCTGTAGAATTGTCCGTCGTCTTCTTATTGTCCTTCTCTTCAGGTTGGAAGTGCTTGTGCCTCTGTGGGGAAGGCACAGCTGTACGGAAGGGTAAGGCCCCCCCGGCCGCTGTGCCGGTGTGTAAGATTGCTGTAGGGTTAGAGCCTTTGAAGCATTTGAGGTCTCCTCGGTTTTACAGGTATCGCTGTAATGCAACAAAGGAAATGGGAATAGGGTGTAGAGATTGGAATTAGATTTTTGATATTTGGCTGAAACACAGAATACTCTTCCTTCTTTTTTCCGTGATCATATAGATTTTGTGTTTAATGTTCCTATTTGCAAAATGTATCGGTATTTCCCTGCTCCAGCCTTTTGAGAACCTGCATTTAGTCCTCTGTATCCAAAAGTGCCTGAATAAGTTATATGGCCTCTTTAATAGACTTTGCTCACATTTCTCTGTACTTGGCATATGCTATGAAAAATCTGAGAAAATAATGGTCTGCAGTCCTGTTCTTCCACACATTGACACCTCATTATTATAAATCTGTGCATTATCTGTGATTATAAAACCACTGAAATCTGCTACTGTGAAATAGGTTGTCAGAGAATCATAGTCAGTCCAGAATTATACCCTCTGCACTTGAGCTGTATTACAGAAGGCTTTTTTTTTCATGTCATCCATTCTAATGTATTTTTTTCTTGGCTTTTTCTTCCTCTTACCAACAAGTTCTAACTACAGATGTATAGATTTCTTTTTCTTTTTTTTAAATTAGACTTGCGTAAGCATTTTGATATAGCGGACTAGTATTTTTTAGGTGACTATAAGTGCGTGTGATTACTTAAACATGTTTTCTTATGTAAAAATGGGAACTTCACATGAGCAGCATTTATGCATCTTGTTATGTCTGATGAGCAGCAGTTTCATATTCAGGAAAGAAACTATGATTTGTCTGGTAAATACCTTATTTCAAAGATAGTCTCATCCAGGCTAAAAATTGCTTCCTAAAAATGTCAAACTTATTTTAAATCCATTGAAGAGCACATCATACAGTGTATGATAGCTGTATCACCTGGGGACAATCATCCTTGGGATTGGGGTGCTTCCTGCTTAAAAAAAAAAAAAAGGTGCAAATAGGTAGGTTGTATATTTGGTTTCATAACTGGTAACCATATTACCGGAGTGCTTGTTAGAGATTATATTTAACACAAGAATGTAGTGTAGAAAGGGTGATTAGGAAAGCAAATTGCCAAGTTTCTTGAGAAGGTTCATTTTAAAAATTGATTTCCTAGTGAGGTAATTTGGTCTTTATAGAGAATGTGATATAAAGACGCATAAATCAGGTTTAAAAAATCAGTGCAAATGAGTGCATAGAAGTGCCTGAATCAGTGCAAAAAGGTTCGTGTTCTGGATAGTTCAGTAATTTGGAAGGGTGGGAAGTAATGGGAAATTCTTGCATTTAAATCACAGAAAAAGTTCCTTTAAAGCGATGAAAAACAGTAACAGTCTGAGGTGCGTTTTGCCTTCACTGAGTTAGTATTTACAACATACAAGGACATAAAATACAGAATTTACCATTTGAATTGGCACTAATATTTCAGACCAAAGCCATTTTACCTGTCGTGTACCTGTCATAACACTGATACTGGTGCTGCAAGCACTGACCATTACAAATGGATTCAGGGCTCTGTGCGTGCAAGCTCAATGACACTAACAGCTAAAACCAAGCATAACCAGAAGGCTGGTCATTAATCCGGAACTATGAGGTCTTTTAACTTTCTGGATTGTTGACAATTGGTTTTATGATATAGTTTCTTTTGCAGTGTAATGTCGCAGCAATAACCGTTCTGTGTCCCGCCAGTGGAAAACGCTTCCAAACTAGTAGAGAGTCGTTGAATCTGGCTTTTGTTGTAGCGTTTTCCTTGCCTCATTCCCATGACAGAGGTGATGAGGAAAGAGAAAAATGAAGAGAAAGGAGGAGGAGTGAAACTCCACTTTCCTTTCTAATCTCCAGATGAGTGCTGGGTGCTTCAAGAGTATTGTTAATGGATGGAAACCGTAACGTTTACTAGGTTGCCTGCTGTGGGAAATGTGGGGTGGTACAATCTGTGAATCAGAGCACCGGTATTGACCTCCTGTTGAGGTGTTCTCTGCCCTTACTGTATCTCGGCATAACAAACAGCTCTGTGAATTCATATGGAGTTAGTAGATGGAATGCATTCTTGCTCCATTTGTTTCAATTCCCCTTTCTGAAAAAGGTTAATATTATACGTTATAAAAAAAGGAAAAATTGTAATAATAGCTATCATTCAAATGTCTTTGGCTATGCAGGGTAAAGATACCTGTGCTCCAAAAGCAACAAAATGAGCTTTAGTAACACCGTGGAAAATTAATGGCGAACCAAAATCAGCTGTGAAACAGAAGAAAGGTCTATTTCCAGCAGTGAGGTGGAGTACACAAATGATGGGGAGTACAGTGACACAGATACCAGAATAATACTGCTTAGTTTGCTCTATAGTGTTTTTGATTAACGCAAAAACATTGTTCCATGTATTCCCCAAGCGATTTCCTTCGTTATAAATGCCCTGCGGTTTTTGTGCGCTGCGCTATTTTAGGAGTGGAAATACACATGACTTTCCAACTGTGAAGACTAATACCCCCTCCCGTATTGTCCATGGTGAAGGTGGATAGACCACCTGCGAACGCCACTTCAGTGTCCTAGTCTTGGTGGAGGAAATATAGGCTGAATAAGAATGAGAACCGTCCTTCCATAGAAATGTACAGTAAATGTATAAAAAGATTTAAAGCATCACTTCTGTGGCAAAAGCAGCTGCAAGGATCCATTGCCTCTGCCTCACATACTTTGTGAATATTATGGACTCCAGCATACATTGTTCAGTGTAAAAATTCAGAAAAGTTAAAGTACTGTGGGCCATCCTGCTTTTATCTGGAAAGAAGTACTTTGTTCATTCCGCGTTAAAGTAAGCTTGGGGAACTTTGTATTGAGCCTAAGAAATTGTTCTTGTTGGAGCAGGAGTGAGGAGGGCTTGTGGGACTGTTCAAAGAAAGTACGAGTCTGGAAAGTTAGTCAAGAACAAGGTAGACTCTGAAAAGCATTTTTGAAATGGCCATGTAGGAAATTAAGAGGCTGAGTTTTCTGTGTCGGTACAGAGATAAGGTATTTATATTAAATTTAAGCTCACAGTTATTCTGAGATACTGAGCATCTACTACAGAGGCAGAGCAAGGCTGTTAAAAAAATCAGATGATCATAGTGTCAAGAGTCTTAGCTTCTTCGCTAATTTAACCAGGGCTTTTGAAATCTTTTTAAAAAATCTATTTATAAAGGATCTATGATTTATTTAGGAAGCCAGAATATTTCTTAGGCTCTAGACCTTATCCATTTAATTCTACAGAAATAGAAATGATTGATATAAATATCTATATAACATGATGATACGATAGTTAATTATTTGCACTAAATATTAGTTATACAATTATCACATTACTGAGGATACTGTAGGATATATTATAATTATGTAACTGACTAGAAATTGGAATAGTTATATGTCTGTATTTTTTCAAAAGATGCAAATACATTTTGAAGAAACAAAGAAGTGTCTGGAATGCGTAGGTTGGACCCAGTCCATGTTTATGAAGACTGAACAAAGTGGGGTTTTTAATTGTCTTTTAAGAGTGTTTGTGTAAATCCTAGAAAACCAACAGAATAGCTTCAGATTAATGAAAAAGTAACCAGCTGAATGTAGCAATGTATCATCTCATCTCTCTCCATTTGTCGGTCAAGAAAGAAACCTAAATCAGAACAAATTATTTCAGGAAATAATTTCTATTGTCTAACATCAAAGCTATTATCATTCATATAATTTATCACCATATTCCAGTACAAGTGAAAGTTCTGACCCTTTGAACAAAGCAATTGCAAATTCTTTGCTCAAGAACCTGTGAAACAACACAAATATAATTATGGATTTATTTTTGTCCTTATAGGAAAGATTGAGACACTGAAAGCTTTTCTAATGTGTCTGATTATTTTTAGTCCGAGTGACCTCTGTATAACGTGCTGAAAACACAGCTTGGCCCTTATTTCTCTTTAGGCATTACATTTCAAACTGACGTGACGGCATTTTGTCAGGAAGCACCCCAAACCTTGTGTGTAGTAACCCCACCCCAGAGGCACAAAGATGGGCAAATGGACTTCTGAAAAACAAAAGATGCTAATCTGAATTTAAAAAGATATTAATGAAGTGAATCGGCTCTCTGAAACACACAGTGTGCACATGCTTTTTGGCAACATGGTCTCTGTTACATAGATTTGGAAAAACAAAGCTTTAAAATGCAAGGTATTTGTGATTGTTCTTTCCCAATGTTTTCCATTGATTTTTTTGCTGCATACTTTCTCGCTGTTGCCTGAATCATTTTTTGCATCTGTCTAGTATTTCAGACCGTGAGGGTAGAGGAAGTTTCTAGCAGTCAGGGTTTTTTTCCCATCTATTTCCCTGTTTTCTTTCATTCTCCTGTTCTTTGTTGCTAAATACTCATCATTTCTCTTAACTTACTACTTGTCAGCATTATCCTCTCATTCTGTCTAGCTAAATAGTCTCTTCTGACATCTGTTCCTTCCTTACACTTAAGCATGATAAATCTCATTATGCTATGCTTTTCCTATAAAATGAGCTTTCAGATCGCAGGGAGCTGAGGGTCCAGTATTGCCTGAGGGAGCTTTTTTAAAGGGTCTCTTTCAAAAATACCACAAAATATAAGGTTAGACGTGAAACAATGACAGATTTCAAACAAAAATTAAGCCTGTTTTGTTGGCTGCTGTGGTAAATGAAAATTCTATGTAATTGTGAAAAAATACATAGAGCAAAACTTTTCATTTAACTGACCTCCAGGATAAGACAAACCAATACAGATATAGCATGGAGTGCTCAGATTTATTTGGAAATTAATTGTATGCTCACAATTGAGGATAAAAGAAATAGTGTGTATGCTCATAATTTTATCAGAGGAAACAGAGGTTGAATCTAAGGCCACAAAATAGAATATCTGTCGTCAGCTATAAGCCAACAGCAAGAACACTGAGGGCAGTGAATAGATTTGTGCTCCGTTAAAGCCTTAGGAGGTTGGTCTCTACGGTACCTCAGGGCTTTTCTACTGCTGTTGCCTCAAACTTTGCGACTGCCAGAGTTAATGAGTTATCACCGACACTTGCAGTTTCAGCGACCTGTAGATCATCGCATTCAGCGCTGGGATTGGAAAACCGTAATGAAAAAAAGAAAACGGCAATTACTAAATGCAGAGTCCACCCACATTCTGTAATATGCAGTAATGACATACCATCATATAACCCTTTCATAACGCGTAAACGTTGTGAGAATAAAATAGCATTGAAAAATGACACCATCCATTGTTTTAGGATTCAATTTCAAAGGCAGTAAAGTATATGTATCTCCTTCCAAGGTACTTACCGTAGAAATCTCAGGTACTATGAGTGTCTGTAAGGCTAATGTAGTAAGAAATTTGTTTTTAAAAGGATAAAAACTAATTTAATTGCAGAAGCATGACTAGCATGACCTATTTCTTAATGGAAGTCTCTCATGTTCTGCTTTTTATAGCTCTCTTTGGGCTTATAGACTTTTATTCTCATTATGATCAAGTAGATGCCAGCCATAGTCTTGTATTATTGTTCACGATGATTCATAAGAGTATGACAACTCTTCCTCATATCTTTTATTTCCAGAATTTGCTTCAGATTGAGTATGTTTTTGCTGTCACCTCAGAAGGCTTCCACAGAACTTTTCCTACAGCCCTTTATCTTCAGTGACTATATTTTTAATAAAATTTTATTACATGCTAGAAAACATTTAACACCAGAGATCATTAAGTCGAAAGCTGAAGCTCTTTGATTTTATTACTTACTTTAAAGAAGTCTTCATTATTAGCACATTAACTTGATAGTAAATTAGAGTGGTTTTTTTCAACTGAGTACAATCCAGGGAAACTGGAAAAAAAAGAAGCACCTGGCATATCTTATTTAGTCCGTAACCCAAACCCAGTATCATTCTTCTTCAAGTTTTAGTGAGATGATCTTCATGATTATCTTCATTTCGTTAACTATTTGCCCTCACTCCTCTTTGTGGCAGAGCGTAAGTAGCTAGACTGGCCCATTACCCCAGGGTTCAACTCTAAAATTATCCATGGGCTAATGGGCTGAGGAGGTAACTGGCAACCATTTATTACTGCACTTTTTGTGGCTGTTAACTGCAGGTCAGTTTTCCTGTGTATGAAAAATACTCCAAAGTCTCACTCTAAATATCCTCTTTTTTAAATAATGTCTTTACTTCTCAGATGTCTCTATAAATAGTCTCTCACAATCTAGTACATAATATGTCTCAAAAATACTATGGGTTACCGCTTGACAGTGGTTGAAAAGGGATATGACAATATAAAATTTAAATTTCTTAATGGATGTTTTAAATAACATCAAAAAAAGAGATTGTTAGGTATGGCTAATGGTCTCTCATGGACCTGGGGATTAGCATGGACAGCTTACGTCGATCTTCTCAAATTCTGCTTCAGCCTAAAACCAGGCCCCCGCGCTAGAGCCGCCTCAGGCTCGCTGTGATGTTCAGCAGCTTTCTCTATCAAGAGGGAGAAAGAGAAGATCCCCTTAATTACTTTTCAGATGTTATTATTTTAGATATATCTTTCCTCACCTACTCATACCTCATGTCAAGTGACCTTTTTTTAAATGTTTTGTTCTCCCTCCTGCCCCCCGCCCGGTGACAGTGGAGGGGACTGGGGAAATTTACAGTATATCTACTTTTACTTAAAGTTGCATTTAGGAAAAAAATAGTAACACATTGTTCTATCTCGTGACTTTCCTAGCTGACGTGTTTGTTACATGTTCTGTTAAAAAATATGTGTATGTGAGCAATGAAGATGAATTTATGTGTCTTGGCAGTTGCATGTTAGTAAACCTATTTTAAGATTCGCTAGCATAAGCGCTTTTTTCTGTCAATGTTACGTGTAAAAAAAGACATGAAATGTGCAGAGGATCTGATGAATCATTCCAAATGGCTTACAAATTTGAATGTAATTGTGAAAGTACTACCAAGGGAATTTTGCTACCCAAGGATATATTAAAGATTTATTTGAAAAGTATTATTGCAGGTATCCTGTATACCATATATATTATTAATCTACTGTTACAAAGTTTCACTTGATAGGTGTATATGGAGCCAAGTGGGAAACATTAGAGATTGTTAAGTCATCTGTTTTCTTTGATTTGAGCAAAGACGTGATTTGGAAAATATTCACAAAGAAAGTATTGATTGACTCTCGGCATTTTGGCCATTAATAGGAATCTTCTAGCAATTTGATTAAAAACACTGCATTGAATCATAAAGCATAAGAAATGCAGAATGGACTGGTGATAAACCCAAGGCATTCAAGTTCAGTTTAGTCTTGAGCACTTTAAGAAATCGCCTACTGGCCTACACTTGAAGTCTCATCACCTTCCAGAATTGTTAAGCTCCCCCTTATTCTACATTTATTATTTTATGTTAAAATAACAAATAAAATGTTATTTTATTGTCAATAAGAAAGTAACGTAGTCTGAAGGAGTGTGCTCTCATATAATGGTAAAGCAGACATTCAATTAGAACAAAAAAGCTTTTAGTATCGAGCCTATATTTGTTCAAATCCTTATAAGTTAAATGGGTTGTGCTTAAATTGAATGTTTGGAGTCATATAATAAATGACTCTTGACTCTTTTTTATTACTGAATCTTTTGAGGTAGTTTAGGGATTATTAATGGAATCCTATTTTCTCATCCCTTTTGAAAAATAATAGTCCTTGTCTCTGTTGATGGAGCTGTGGTCATGATGGTAATCATATTGTCAGGTATTTGTTTTATAAGAACATCTGTCTTTTATTATAAAGGATTTAAAGAAGCAGACAATTGGAAGCAAGCAGAGTTTATTTTGGAAAAACTTCCTCTACCAAGATACCTACCTCTTCTTAAATCGATAAGAAAGCCTCTTTTAAGGTGTGATTGGAGAAAAAAAGTCAAATTCTCAAAAGGAAAAGCCTTTCTCCAAGTGACCTTATTTATGAAATTCAGCATGTGGTTCAGGAGGGTTCCAGCTTCACCGAGTTGGTCCTCCCGGGGTCCATAACTCTTTCTCTGGGGTTGGGCATCTTTGGCTTTGTCTTCCTGAAAATATGATGTTTCTGTCTGTGACTGTAACTTCAGTAGCTGCTTTGTTCATCTGGGAAGATTGTAATTGCCTATAAAGCATATTCTGACAGTGTGTGTTATTGCTACTCTGAAATGTAAGACATGTTATACAATCTTCATTATCCCACATCTAATTGTTTTTCCTTTGTGATGGCTGTAGAAAATCAAGACTGTTATTGAAGGAATGTGTTCGTTTGGCTGTTTCAGTTTCTTAAGTATTATAACATAAAAAAATACCCCTACCTTAAGATGCTTAAGTATCTTATCAAAACTTCCTTTTATAAAAATTGTTATTTTCTCCTCTACAGTGAAGGATAGCCTGTTTTAAAATTTTAGAAATGGTGGAAAATGAGAAGAGGTAGAAGGTGTATTTATACAGGTAGTTGTACCCTTGAGTGTATATATACCCATCTTTGTAGCCATCCTTGAACTTTGCATTCTACAAATATTAGGTATTCCAACTTGTCTCCTCTATAAGAAAAAATGATGGTAAAATTTAACTATTATTAAGAGAATGTGAAATTATGGGTTTAGATACCATGTAGTATAAGTAATAAACTTGCATAAACATACTAAGTTTTTTCTCTAATAATACTTGTTATATGTATGATGATGCAACAAGAACTTCTGTTTTTCAAACCTAATCAATTCTATTTCCTCTTCTTGTTTTAGCTACAGATACATTTTAAACAAATGGTTATTAGAAGAAATGTGAGGTCAAATGATCTATACCAAGTCAGCTAATTGCGTTCCAGCAGTAGGCATAGGTGTTCACAAGCAACTAGGTGACTCAAAGAACAGACTTTTGCTGTCTACCCCCTGTCTCTGATACCATGTTGGAGTAATATATTGGCATCAGTGAAAGTTGGTTTACATTATGAATTTATTATATCGTGAGACACACTAAGGACAAAAGAAACCTTTGTGGGCATCTAGTCTTGCCTGGCATAATATTCACCACAAAGGTTTTCTATAAAAATTTGGATGTATACCTTGAAAATTTTATTCTACCAATTTACCATTTGTATAAAAACTCTTTAATAATGCTTTCATCCGTGTCCTCAGTACCAGACATTCAGCAAAAAGGAGTTAGGTGTTTATAACTCAGACCTTCTCTCCTATCTTGCATGTTGTGATCCAGTGTAACTGAAGTCCAGATTCTGCCTGTTCCTACATAGACATTCATTAGAAGAAAAAAACCCCTGGGTAACTCTCCTCCCTCTGTAGTCCATAGTTCAGCTAGGCAGAATTATATCCACCCCTTATCCTCTATTACCCTTAAGCGTATTTTGGTTTTTAGATAGTAGATAAGAGCTGAACAGGCAAAATCTAGACCAGGACAGTGAATTTCATTACATAGTAATTTAGCATCTGACATATCATCCTTGCTGAGTGCCCCTAGAAGAGTTCTACTGCTCTGAGGGAGATGCCACCTGAGGCTCTAGGACTTTGCTGTTCAGCCCACCATTATTTATTATTGAAATTGGACTAATGTAAGTTAAGCCCTTTCCAAACGCATGGAATGATGCATTTGATGCTTTTAAGAGCCTGCATGGAAATGTTTTTCCTTGTCAAGCCAATATATCACAGTTGACTCTAGTGCAGCCCTGGCAAATTGCATACTGGCATGTAATCCAGGCCGAAGCCCCAAATGATGAAGAAAAAGGACACAGGTAAACACATGATGTACTACTAAGTCAAAAGTTACTAGGAAAAAATGTGATTAAAGAAATTATGTGTAAACAAATCTATGCATTAGTAAACAGTATGTCCAACAGCTGCCTCTTTCC
>NW_010562551.1:23433-61072 GCF_000687285.1 Phaethon lepturus
GTAAATCCTGTCCATTTTTATTATGAAGGTTGCCACGATCTTAAAATAATTTGAATTTAGATTACTTTGCATTATTCTAAATTAGTTGCCATAGGAATCTTTAGGCATAGAGTCAAGAGTTATGGAAACTTTGAAAGGTAGAGATGTCAAATCTTAAGTTCTTTTAATTATAGTCTTATACTTTTTTTATTTTCTTCATTAATTTCAGATTTTGTAATGAACACTACCTGCTTAATATTTCACAAATCACTTAACTCGAAGGGTCTTAGGAGTACTAGGTGATTATATGTATTTTGTAGAATGGCTTTAAAAACATTTTGTATTTATGGGAATACAAATACACATCTTGGGTGTTGATAATTTGTCAGAAAACACCCTTACCTTCCAGAGCACAAGTGCTATAAGCTACAGATAACGATATTCATCGTGGCTGAAGTTATGTACGACTGTGCTGTTTGTTTAGGCATCGTACTAACATGACCGTGTAACAGTCAGTTTGGAAATAAGTAACGGCTTTCTTGCAGGAATAAGTACCCTTCAAATACTGAGGAGAAGGGCACATAAATGTATAATTTTTAGTGCACAGGCATGACTATAGAGAATAGTAAGGAGATTACATTTTTTATTTTTCTCTTCATAAATTTATGTTCCCATTACAGAAATAAAGTACAAACAACAGCCCCAGCTGTCTTCAATTTAGCTGTTCTGAGCATCAAGAGCAGTCCAGCTTCAGCTGGTAGAAAAGGCACCAGAAACAGCTGAAGAACAAGGAGAAATAGCAGCCTCGCCGGTTTTAAGCAAGCTCCGTCTAGCCCCAGCAACGTGCTGCTCAGTATTTTCTGATTCTCCTTGCTTTGTAGGCAGATTCTGCAGCCTTTGCTGTTTTTTAGTTTGTTTTTATCTTTAAGGACCACTTTAAATTTTTCCAGTAGTTAGTTACTTGATTAAAAAATCTCTCACCAGGAATGGAGATGAATGTTTGCCATATCAGCAGACCAGTGAGGGACATACGGCCCCGTTTGCCAGGAGCGGACGATAAATTATGCTTGCAAGTACAACTAATGGCTTACAGGTAATAAAAGGATGAATTCCTTTTAGAGAGAAAAGCTTCCTTATTTTTTAATTAAACAGTGCAATAAAAAACTCGATGCATTTCTGTAACGCACATTCTTTGATAGAAGCAGGCATATATCAAGCAGACCTGGGAGTTATAATGCAAACAACAACAGTATAACATCTTTTTTTCTCTACTTCCCCCACGATATTTCCCATCGCTTCCCCTGCCCCTGGTATCACCAACATTGTTAGCGCTTCTATTTTCTTTAAAGAATTCAAATAAAAATACAGCTGCAAAGTGCATCTACAACCTCTACGCCCATCCCCATCTCTAAACATCTGTGGGGTACTTGAAGCATTTTTGACTAATACCTTCGGTTCCTCTACTCCGTTCTACAGTGCGGTTACTGCAAGTGCATGAAGCATGGGGTTGTTTAATTATTTGAACCTTTACTTATCACCTCTCCTATATTGTCGCTCCTGATATGAAGTCCAGAATTATTTGTCATATTTATTCCCTGTTTATTCTTGAAAATACAGGGTTTCTACTGCACTTTCTTGTTACAAATTCTGCCGTGAAGGAATGTCTGTGCTTGAAATATTAACCACTAGGGTAAACTGAAATTTTTCAGAATAGGATGCTCATTCTGCATTTTTTAATTGCGGGGTCTTAATCTTTGTCCCAAGTAAAGATTTTTTTTTTTTAAGTTATTCATGAAATTACCCAACTCTATCACCAACCAAGTACAATTAGAATGAAAATACCAATGGTTATATGTATGTTTATACAGAGATAAGTTTATTAGTATCTGAATTATCTAAAGTGTTTTCTGCATTATCTTCTCTTTTCTAATCAAATCGTCCGCCTCTCAATAGCTGCTGAAAGGTCACAATCGGTTCCTCTGTGCTTCTATTCAACAGTTTCTTCTCTGGCCGTACAATAAACAGTGATTCACGCACAGCATGAAGAAAATCTGTCCCGCTGCCAGCAACAGACTTGTCATGAGTTTTTGGGCATAGTTTGTTTGGGAGAAAAAAGTTCATGAGAGGAAAATTTTTGTGGTCGTTGTTACTGATATTTGTATTGTGACACTGTTTTAACTGATGAATATTAGAGTTGACTAGAGATGCCTCATCTCTGGATCAGAATTGCAATAGCTGCTCATTGAATCCAAGACAGAAGAGCAACAAAATATATTTGCAAATGAGATTGTGATTGCTCATACAGGCAATTGCTCAAATTTATCAAGTTACTTGAAGAAAATCTACGTTCATATTTAGCAGATAGTCTAGCCACAACAAAAAAAGTGATAAATATAAACAGATGAACAGATTGTATTTCATCTGACCCATCTCCAAATCTAAACTTTGATTTAACCTTGGTTTACTGTGAACAGCCTGTGCTGAATGATAAAGGGATGGGTGATTCAGAGAATTAAACAAAAGAAAAAAGCTCCAAAGAGATGTGAAATAATCTTAATAATTTAACCCTGGAAGAGAAGCCTTTTAGCTTTAAGGATGTCTTTGAATTCAGATAGCTAAGAATTGTGCATAATTCAGAAAGAAGCTTGTATGAAAGCTTGGGTTTATTATTTGTAAACTATTCTGCATAGGAAATGATCAATATGTGGCTATGGAATACCTCATCACTGCAGAAATGTGACTAGGATAAGGAGTAAATCCTTCATGATTGTAAGGCAGCCCACTTGTACTAGCTGACAACTTGGCCTAAATTTAATGTAAGACCAAACCAATTGTAGCTATTCTAAAACAACTGGAAATCTCACTGAATACTTAAAATATATTAAATATATTATATTAATGTATAATTATAATTAATATAATAAATATTACTAAATTTTCTGGTTTTAGACTCGTTCTGAAGATGCATTAGAACTGCACAGCCCTTGAACATAGTCCTTCCTTGATAACAGATCTTACAGAAACACAGTCCAGCTTCTCATCTGGTTTGTGTCAATATCCATGCTGATTCCTATCAATATTCATCTGTTTAGATGCCTGGTTATTTATGTATTAATGTTAAGGATCCGAGTCAGAATACTGGATGATTCTTCCAACTCTCAAGTAATTGGGCAGGTTCAGGTCTCACTGGGAACAGAGCGGAAAAACTATTACATTTCTGACACTGATGAGCTGAAAGTTTGGAAACAGAAGCAGCAACACTTGATTTGTCTGTACTTAAGATTACTTTATAGCTGCTGTTGTTTCCCTTTGAAAGTTTGAAGGGAGATATTTAGTACCTTTAGTAGCATGTCACACCCATCAATTTTTGCAGCGTTTAGTCAATTGTTTTCCCTTGTTCATTCATTTCAAATCGCTGTACTATTGAGTGAATACCAAAGGCATGCAGGATGATAGAGTGGCTACAGAGTACCTTACAATTTAGATATTTACATGTTGGCATCCTTTGCTATCCAGTAAATTACAGATGCCAGAGTACAGAGAAGTACTCTGAGTCAAAGTACTTCTAGCTCAGTACGTGAGCTAGAACTTGAGCTCAGTTGTCCACATGTTAACCTTGAGGAAACCAACTGCCTTCCTCTCCATTTCCCGTTGTGAATGTAATAACATAGTTTGGACCGTTGTGAAGTTCAGCACAGCTGCATTTCCAAATTATGAGACATTTGAAAAAAAAATATGCTATTTTGTTGATTCCATGGTTCATCTTCCTTTGTGTTTCTGTCACGATGTGGCAGAGCACTGGCCTAGAGAACTGCAAAGGTAGAAAGAAGAGGTTAATGTCTAACTCCCACTGCACATCAAGTGGGAAAAAAAAGTGAAAAAACAACCTCTCAAATGCACGATTTTAAGATGGGACTAGCCTCAGCAGAGTTGCATAAAATGGTTTCAATGTGAATTTAGAGACAAAATAGAAGCAGCACATCAGCTAGCTTTTGAAGTAATATACAAAACAAAACTACTGACTAGCGTAAAAATGCTGTTGAAAGGCAGTAAAGTGGTTACATAAGTGCCAAAAGCAATTAAACGTGGTCAAGGTGACCCTTCATCCTCAAACAATAACATTGTGCCTAGATATTTAGAGTATATTCAGTGTATTATATCACACACGTTGATCTGAGATCTCCAATCACAGCAAGTAAGCCTAAAGCTCTATTAGGAAGACATGAAAAAAACCCACCAGCTTATCTCCAGATACATCATTTAGAGATTAAAATATATGTATTATTTATTTAGGAAGCTTTGGCTGTGGGTTTTTTGAGTTGCTTTCCCCCCCGCACCTCGAAGTGCACATTGATAGATCACAAGAAGCTCAAGAGAAATGTGGAGTACTGATGATGTAGATATCTTAGCACGTAACACAAATGAAAGTCCAGACCCACCCTGCTATGCAGTCTAGTACTTGTACAAATGATGTACAACCTACGCTCCGCAGTTGGATATTCTTTATTTTTTAACTTTTTAGTATAGCACATTTCTAAAGTTTTGATATTCCTATGCTGAATGTAAACTCGAGTTTACTTGCCGTTCTGATTTATCTATTCCCATCTTTATATTTTAAATACATCGGAGTTCTCAGGAAGCCTAAAATGTATTCACTGACTTCACATGTTTAAGGCCTAAAGGATACTTGTGTGTGTTTGGAGATGGAATGATTTCTGTGTTTTACCACAATATTCTTAGTTTTGATTTTGCTGTGTAAAATGCATTCTGGGCAACTGAATGAAACAAAGTTCTATTCCTATTATTTCTACCAATTAAGTGATCATGCAGTTTGCCTTGCTGTACTTCTGTTTTCTCATCTATGAAATGAAGGGCACTGTCTACTGCAAAACACGGTGGGAGAGCTGTTTTGAGCATGCTGTTTGTTATCAGGTCCACAGTTTTTCGTTGTTCAAACTAAGTTTCAATTTATGATGTGACAAGCGAGAATTAAAAATAGGGAGGTGAGACGGAGGCAACCTCATGTGACTAACTCTATCTGCTGTTGTTAGTAACAGGCAGATACATTATCAAAATATACCATATTTGCTCTTTTTTATTTATAATTTGTCTCTAATACCTCTTTCTTTTTCTCCTTTTTTTTTAACATTACACTGGTTGCCTTTTTTCCTTACATGCTTTCTGGCACCTTGTCCTTAATTTCTGGGTTTGGCAGGGGTGGTTTGGGCTTTTGGGGTGTTTTGGGTTTTTTGTTTGGCTTTTTGGGGTGGGTTTTTTCTTTCTTTTTTTTTTTTTTTAATGAGCAGCACTATCATATGATTAATTTTCAGCTGCCCTAAGGCTCTGATTTGCATAGGTCAGTCTGATAGTGCTCTGTATCTCTGTCTCTGTAATCCTTCAGCTACTCTGCTAAATTGCTTAAGAATCTTTGTCTTTGCGGGTAACGCTATAAGTACGGGAGCAAGTACAATATCCAAACTGTACAAATGGAGTGAGTGTTCTGGCGGTACTGAGAGGAGCTGTAGGGGATTCTGCAGTCTCTCGTTCCAGGACTATTGCCTTCAAGGTGCTCTGGGGAAAAAGTATTTTTAAATTTGTTGTTTATACTTAGAAAGATGTCCCAGAAATAAAGTTCATGGAATACCATCCCAGAGAGTCATAGAAGACTGAAAGTCTTGCTGAAGTTAACTCTCTCTCTTGGATTTCAAAAATGTACTCAGAAATAAGATTTGAAGGACACTTTTGTTAATGTAAGGCAGCAAAAAATAGTAGGGCTAATACTGCCTTTTAAAAAAATTCTTAGAAAAAATATTGATATTTAACAGCTTTGTATCAGATCTGTCGCACAGATAATATTCCATAGAACTGATCATTTGAATAATTATGGGCTATGAAAAGCAGGTATAGCTTTTACTGTGTACAAACCTAGTTATTTCTCAAGTTGCCCCTAATTCTTTTTCTTGACTTAGAGAAACATCACATTAAAACTTTATAATTGAAATACAAATGATTAATGATATGGATGCCAGAAGTCTATTATTAAGTCCTTTAACAGCACAATAATTCAAGAAAGTCTTGATGTGCTACATGGCAAATGCAGTCGTGTTTCTAGGCCAACTATATAGAGCCTTCAGTAATAAATATAATTCTTTCCTTGCCATTTTAGAGGTTATTCTATTTTTCCTTCTATGTAGGTAATATTGGTTTAGGTGTATTAGGTGTAATAAAACATCTTGAAAGCAGTTTAGCAATGATATTTTTATGCTCTTAAATATATCCGATGACATATACACACCTATATGATGTTAATAAAGGTTTTAGGACCACTTCTCCTGAGGTATTTATGCAAAGGCTGGCTGTGGACTGTAACAACACACTGTCAAAGAATTATAAAAATGTCTGCAGCGTAACTTGATGGTAACTCAGTGACCTAACTGCAGTGCCATGAGATCTGAACTCAGGACCGAAGTCCTGTAGTACTACACAAACCCTTTCTTTAAAATCCGTGACAGAATACGAAATTAATCTGAGGGAAATCTCAGAACAGAAAGGTCATAGAGAAAGGCTGTATTTGGGGATTAAATAAAAAAGAGGCAAGGGATGTCTTGTAGGAATCCCACCCTTTTTTGGAAGGCACTGAACCTGCTCAGCTTCCACGGAAATTGCTGTGGTGGTGCCTAGGAGTTTTGCAGGACCAAACCCCTGACTTGTTATCAACAGCTTTCCCGCAGCAGTCTGCTGTCCTCAAAATACGTAGTGTGTACGCAGCTCACACTTCACTACGTCGTTAGAGGCAGCACTAGTCTTCAGAAATGTTTGTGCCGTTAGCCCAGTTGACTTCGAGGAAAGCAACTTGTATAGCAACAGCGCATTCCTCTCACGTATAAAAGTCAGTACTAACAGAAGCTACACCTACAGATGGAGTAGGAGAGATCTAATACGACTTGTTAAATTTCCTAAATGGGAGTATATGAAGCGTAATTTTGTTCTTTAAGGCACAACCTTTCATCTTGTGTACACTCATAAAACAGGAGAGGTTTTTCAAAAGGTATTTTTCTCTTCTCTACATATCAGCCAAATTATTAAAGTCAGACAGAAGCTGTAGGCAGCTGTGGGAACACCTACCTGGTTACAGACAAAATCCCAACAGATAATCATACAAAGCAAATATTTTACCATTTCCACTGGCTTCTCTTATGGAATGCAATCACTTGCTGATAATACTGAAATCTTGTCTTGTTTTTTACTGACAAGATGTGTTTTCGGTTTCCATGGGCTCGTTTTATAGGTTTTTACATATATACAAATTTTAGCCTGATATATATTTTAGCATGCTTTGTTTAAATTTTCTATGGGAATAACAAGTTTGGATATTTTTAGCAAAGACCAACCTGTTTGGGTTTTGGCAGAATGCAAGCCAAGTGTCCTTTAAATTCACTTTGCAGCTATGACCTCCACTAAATTAGAGCAGATAAACAATAGGCTAACTTACTATAGGTAATAAATGAGAAATTATATAGACTCGTGATGCTAAATATGTTGTATTTTTCTTTGGATTAGCATAAAATTACTGGGCACAGGTGCTTTTGTAATTGGGACTCATTTGGAAAATGTTAGTGTTCAGTCACCCTCAAAGTTGAATAGCTGGTGTTTGTGGTGGTGTTATGATGCAGTGCCGTGTCGAGTAATGTTGGAATGCCATCTGTCAGCTGGTCTGGCCATCGTCACTGTCTTGGCAGTTCTCAGTTCTGTTATCTGTAGAAAATTACAAATGTCTTTTTTTTACAAAAACTCTTCCTTGTAACTGCACAAGTTCTCTTGCTCCAAAAGCGTGTGGTAGTAGAAGTCCTATACACCAAACATGCTTGAATATCCTCCATAGTCCACTATTAATAAATTTCAGGCTTATACAGATTCATTTTCTTACCACTGGAATCAAGTTGCACTTCAAATGTTTTTTTTTTTGTTTGGTTTTTCTCCTTAGTTTTGTTTTAAGTCATAAGGAGGCACACTGCAAAAAAAAGTTCAAGCTAGAAAAATCTGCCAGCCGGAATGCTCTTACAGAGCAAATGTAGCTTGTCAGAATGTAACCAAACTGAAATTTTGATGGGTTATTATTAGGTCTTATATAAATCTAACTGGAGTGGTTGAAGATTTCCCTGTCTGTAAGAGCTTCAAGGAATTGCCATCTGATTAGTTCTAAACTTTGGACTGTTCTTCGGCTGGTTGTGGTTTCCTCCACCCTATTAATGTCAGAGAGAAGTAAAATTAGTCTAAGCATAACCGTTCAGGACTAACAATGTTTGGGGGTAGGTGGTATATGGAGGTATTCACAGCTGTAACAGATGTAAACTGCAATACGTCATTTTATTAAAAGTTAAAATGCCTTTATTGTTTTAATTTTCTATTTTCTTTCATAAAAATATTCTAGTAATAGAAGACTGAAGCAGAAAACAAGAGAACACAGAATTTCTACAGTGAACCAGTAGAGACAAAAACTTGTGGGTAACCAAATAGCTTTTAATGCTCCATTCTCAGATTATTATACTTTTACACAAACTCAAAATGTATCGGTGTCAATCCTGGTATTCCACCCTCTGCAAAGATGGGAATAATGTCCTTCTCTTCTCTGCTTTATTTCTATTTAGAGGACTTCATAGCCCGAGTGTCCTACAAGTTTACTTTGGAAAATACTGCATAGGCTATTTGAGGCATGTACAACTTTAGAATGGAACAAGTGCTGCACAGTGAATAGTTTATTTGATTAATTTTTCTGTTTTTTCCTGTAAGCCATCAAAAAAATCTACAAGTAGGGTTTGGCGGGGCGGGGGGAGGTTGCTACTATTATTATTATCAGGGAATATTTTAAGACATAAGGGCCATTCAACTCCTTTAAAAATTAAAAAAACAACAGGAAGTTGCTTCCTTACTCTCCATTGTGCAAGTGAATATCTACTCTGTTACCTGCAGAGTATTTGAAAATATAAAATGGGTACTGTCAAAAAAAACCAAACCCAAACAAACCCAACAGAAAAGAATAATGCATGCTGTAGAAAACTTGCAGTGACCTTCAAATCTAAACGTTGGCAAGTGTAATAACTGTTTCTTCTAGAAGAAAATGTAGGAAAACACGTACAAAAAAGAACAAACTCATCCCCTTCTCCACCTCACACAAAACTGTCACCTTGTGGGACTTAAAAAAATGATCAGATTGCTTTTTCCTCAAATACTGTAAATATACCTCCTAATATCATATTTTATTGGATTTTCTTTTTATCTTGTTAGTTAGGAAGAATAAGAACCATGACATTGGCATGACCTGATTAAAAACTAAATTTTGTAATTAGACAGGTGATGTTTAATCTCAATGTTGTGCTATCTCTTTCTTCTCTCACACTTGTACACACACACACACACACATATGCAATTATATCTAAATGAATATATTCATCACATCAAGATTATATATCATGCTATACATTAGACATTGTATATAAGTATATATGCACGCGTGGGATATATTTGTACTGAACACTACTTAGAACTACTTAGATTCTTTTATGATGTCATTACTGATTAAAATATAATTTGGGCTGTAAACGTTTAGCCTCACTGGGTTCCAAAATTGTGTGATATATGGGGTTCTTTTTAGTGTTTAATTTTCCTGAAGAGCCTACTTAAGAGCTGACTGAACTAATTTCAGTTTTTCATTGTTTCATGGTTCATGCAAACTTATCAATGTCTGCTACATCACATAGAGATGGTGATGTTTTGTCCTTAGCTTAATGTAGATTATTATTTATGGGTTTCACAAGATCACTACAAGGAAAAGTATTTCTAAGTTTTGTTTTCAGGTAATTTGGGTAATTTTAGCTCTTTCTCTTGTATAATTTTACCACATTTTTATTTACTTCTGCTTCATCTTCTCAAAGTGTGTGACTTAGATATCCTCTATCTTGTTTGCAGTTAAATATAACTAAATACATCATTTTGCCTCTGTGTTGAAAACTGAGGTACAAAGATTCATTTCATAAGTGCTTTTATTGATCTTGAGAAAACTGATTGCATGCATTTTCATGAGGGTTTCCCCCACCCCATCTGCATGGAAATATAAATAAGAAACTGTAGTTGTTAAAGAAGGTTAAGGTTTAAGGTTCTACTCGAAAAAATGTATTTAAATTATGTGAAATACACAACTCTTTCAAAATAAGCTTTGTTAGAAAAAAACCCAGCAGAATTCAGAGCACAATGCTAAACAGATGTGGTTTCTTTTTGTTTGTGCACAGCTAGGTATTTTGGGAATTGCTTTAAATTGGCATCCATTGTCTATTTAGATGCCCTAGAAAAGCTCTCCAGCTATTTCTGTAGAAGGGCCCTGCTCTCCCACAAGTCCTGCCTCCTTTACCAGCCCCTTGCAGCTGTCTTGGAGGCATTTGGGTATCGACTTAAAACACTAGATGCCTGAGCGTAGTTAAGGGAGTTCCGCTCCATACTGTAATGCAAATACATTTTGTATATTACCAGAGGAAGGTGACCTATTATTATTTTCATCTTCTGTTTCTGTGCTTTTTTCTTGTCTTTAAGCACATCTGTGAGTTTACTTCACATCATGTTGGACTCCCCTGGAGAGGGTGCTTTGCTCTGGTCTCTGACAGTAGACTACTATCCTCCAGCTCTCTGGAGTTTAGGGAGTACTGTGTTGGCTTTCATGTAGAAAGGATGTTCAAGTTAGAGATGAGTTCCACTGGTCTGAGGCGGCCAGTAACTACTTTTTCCTCAAGGAGATTCACCTTAACTGAAAGAATTACGTAGTAGGAAATAATACGCAGTGCTTGGAAACGTCAAGATATTTTCTCTAGCTTTTGACAAATGAGACTTTTGGAAGTGTTTTTTTTGGTTTTGTTTTTTATTTGGGTGGCTTTTTCAAGAGAAGGACACCAGAATACTTAACAAAGAAATATTTAAAAACATTAATGTCCATATTATGTCCAATATAATATACCGCTGAGAAGCGGCTGCATTTGTAAGGGAAAATTCTGTGCTCATAGTATTGTTATGAAAAGGATGATTCAGGAAATTAACACCTAAATATGTCATCTATCATCCCAAAGGACCTATTTGAAAGAACAAGGCCTTTCCCTCTGATGGATGTTCAGCTATTTGAGGTTATTGTGAATGATCATCTTGGAGAAATTCCATTATAACCAACACAAACACAAGTGAAATGTGAATAAGAGAAAAAGTGGTCTTTTGGTACCCATGTTAAAGATGTCCTAGGTTACTTGAAAAACTTCTGATCGTTGTGCTCAATGCTCAGCGTTGGCATAACTTATACTAGTAAGCAGCTATTTTCCACCTTAAAGATACCTGAATATGTTACAAATACGTAAGTAAATAAATAAGGGCAATTACGTTTACTTAAGAAACAGTATGCAGAAATTTGAAGAGTTGGTACATTGTAGGATTTGCAGTCTTTTGAGGAGAATTTCCCTATGTAAATGTAACTCTGTAGATGTGCATTAAATAGAAATAAAAACTGAACTATGTCTCCCACTTACTGTTGATTAATATGGACTGTGCAATATAAAAGCTAGTTACCTCTAAACACAGACATATATATTTATATACGTATACAATGACCATCACTGTCACAGAAATATATAGGGTGATTACTGTTACTAGAATTGGACTTCTCATTTATTTCTGTATGTGAGTTAAGCTGTGGAAGATTTTTAAGTCAGGATATAAAGAAATTTGATGCAATTATTTCCTTTCTACTATCCATAGATATTAATACATACATATTAACACATATCCAATACTGTGTTTTCTGTTGTGGAAAGATGTACTAGATTCTCAATTACATTAAAATGTCTGGAATTTGTAGGGCTAGGAGAGCAAGTCAAAAGCCTATTATACCATCCAAAAAGCTACTGTGAACCTCCGAAATTGAAAACAGTGCTACTCAAAACAGAGAGGGAGAGGAAAAGCTGATAGGTTTGACACCTTTTCTTGACCGAAATAAATATGTGAGGCGTTACGTGGCAGTTGGCCGGCGTGCACGGGTGGTAGACAGACCAAGTTCCTGCTTTCCAGGAGCAGCCAGACAGAACTGACTTTGCAAAGGGGATATTTCTGGCTCTTGCACTATGCACCTTGCCCAGAAAAGCTCTGACAGCTTCATCCACCTGCTACGTACAAAACTGCTCTAGTTTTTCCCAGTAAGTGCTACAAATCCTTGAGCAATTTTGGACTTCCGAGACATGACAAGAAGCCATTTCCATACCAAAGGAATAAGACATCTCCCAGAAGAATACACACTGTTTGAGTAGAAAGCGGGGATGACTCTGCCCTTGGTTGTTTCCTATTTGTCGGCCCTTTGCGGACCAGCTGTTTAGTACCCTCAGCTGGAGGCGGGGGAGTAGAAGCACCCCCCAGCCCGGGGGGGTCTCTGAGATACGCCGCACGCGCCGCGCCGGGCGCGTGTCACCAAGCGCAGCCTGACGCAGCGGGTACGCCGAAGACAGGCTAGCAAGTCTTTGCAGTAGGTAGGTTTTGAATGTTTGTAGATTGGGGGTAGCGAAGCCTTCAGTAGCAAAAATTTTTTTTTTTTGTCTTTGGGTATCGTGAGCTTGCAGTCTGCCAGAAATAGCTTAGTTTGCTTTCGCTCAAAATGCCATGCAATCGTCTTGTTTCTTTCTTTTTTAACGTGGAAATCGAGTATCACTAGAAACCCTTAGTGTAGGAAAGAGTAACCTGTGAGGGTCTAAGCAACAGGAAACAAGCACCTTGATGGAACCCGTATTTGTGTTGGCCAGTCATCTGGCAAGCGGTCCTGAAATAGCGCTCTGGCATCTCACCTGAACCAACGCTGACTCGAGGGGGTAAGAGTTACGCAGTCATGCCAAAAAGCCGTGTGGAAAGAAGAAAGATCCTACAAGACTATTTCCAATATAGGAAAGACTTCAACTACGTATCAAAATAAAAAAAAACTTTTGAAAGATGGAATTCAGTTGACCTAACTTTGCAGTATTATTTTACAGTTGAGGATATTATAATAATAATGCACAATTTGAGAAGAAAATCTGAATGTTGTTAGAAATGAAAAATATATAAAGCATAACTGACATTTCAAAGGCATGAAGCAGAATTGGGCGCTCATTTATTCCAGTGCAGACTTTGGATGAGAACTCAAAGAAGTAATGAGTTTGGCTTGCTCTCTTGATAACTTTTATCTTGCTCTTGCTTGATAACTCTTCTGCAAGTGTTGCTGTGAGCAAAGTGTACCCCAACAGAATCTAGTTTCATCTGCAAGCATATATGTTAAATGCATTGGAAACACGTGTGCTTATTTCAAGTGTCTGAAATGCACAGTTTGGGTTTTAGTCAAGCTTGTAAGGTCTCACCCAGAAGATGCTGCAATTTCTGCATTATTTCAATGAAAAAAAGATAAAAGGGTTGACGATCCTGGAAAAAATGTTCACATGCGAAACCCTCTATTGAAAAGCTTTGAGGAGAGTTCAGAAAGCTTTAAGCAAATTGGGAATGAGTTCAGAAACTGTTTCCAAACCATTTCACTCTGGAACACTTGATGGCATTTTTATTAGGTAAGCTGTCAGTTTAGTAAATAGGCTTCATTCAGACAAAAAATAGCATATTCATTTTTTATTAGGAGAGATTATTTTCAATAACAAAGGATCTCGTTTGAAAAAATCTACCTCAAAAGCTCCCACATCATCAGCAGAACATTTAACAGAATATTTAATATTCAAAAAATACTAATTTTTATTTGGATTTTTATTAATGCAAAAAATCAGTCTTAGTATCAAAATGTTATAGAGTAAAAGTAGCTATATAACATGCAAGAAAGCCCTTGTGGCGTTCTGGCCAGGACAGAACTCAAACCTACAGGACCTAGTGAGGGCCGGGCAAGACACCTTCTTGTCCTCTGCTCTGCTGTCCTCCTTTGGCCACTCCGAGAAGCATGGTGGTGTGTTAAACTAGAGCCCAGGACATGCGGATCGATGTCGGCATAGGGTATCAATACGAAAAATAATTGGAGACGATGGTTATGCAATAGCTGAAGTGATGCGATCTTTATCAGTTAGCCACCAGACAGGGAATGAAGCACTCCTGTCTCTGCTCCCTACCTTGGCCGGCATCTGGGCAGTGCAGCTGTGGCAAGTGGTTTTTAAAGGCAGTTACAGAGTCTGGTCCTACTGGTTAAAACACTTGTGGGAAAACTGAAACACCTCAAACAAAATCTATAATTTCTTTTGGGAGAGGAAAAAGGGGGAGACTTCTGGCATTTGCACTTGACTATTTTGAATATTAAAGAGGATGAGAATTGGAAATTTTCCTGTTTTCCATTTTCCTAGAGGTAGGAAATGCTGTGTGCATTTGAAAACATGACAGTGGGAAAGTGTTTTCTTGATGACTGCCTCACCTAAATATCCCAAACTTCTCTTTTTTTTTTTTTTCTGTAGAAATGAGTACAACGTGCTGAGAAATTGTGTATAGATGCTGCATGTATAATTTGCTAAGGTACAATCTTAGGCAAGAATCAGATTCTGAAAATAGAGGCACTATGCAGAGACGTTTATTCTCCTGAGTTAATAAGGCTTCAAAGCCGGCTGGTTTTCCTGGCATCCCATGTGGATTTACTGGTTCAAGTAGTCAAGAAATCAGGTGAATGTGTGTGTTATCATTCACTGTACATGTGCCTCTCTTATTCAATAGGAAGAAATTTAGGTTTGCAGAACTGTGATAATTCTTTCAGTCCAAACTGGCAAATCATTCAATACAAGCATGAAATGGCATTCGTTATTTAACAAAACCATTTTTTATATTGTTTTTTTAAATCTGTTGACCTCCTCCTCACTTTTTCTAGTAGTGAATTGCTCTATGAAACTAAAAATTCCTCGCTGAACTGTTAAACAGAGACTATATGGCAAATAGTAACCAGCCAGGTTTGTTTTCTCCTTTTCTCCATCGTTTTTGGGAACTTTGTATTCGTTAGAAATGCAGTATAAGTGATATGCAGAAAAGATGGTTCAAGCTTTCAAAACTGGTGTCTGAGGTCCTAACTTTCTTTTGCAGGGAAATTAGTTTGATTCGTTCCCTGTCTCTATTCCTCTGAAGAGTTTCAAGATGTCTTGCAGACAATTTGGTGGAAGCCAAATCCCTAAGGATAGTTACAAACTCTTCATGATCTGAAACTTATAACGAAAAGAGAGGCTCATCAATGCTATTTTTAAAATTTGAATATTTTTCTGGAATATATTGTATCAGAGTAAGAATAAGTAGTTATGTTTTGATTCGGGGTTTGGTTTTTTGCTAGTTTGGTGTTGGTTTTGGGGTTTTTTTTGTTTTGTTTTTTGTTTTTTGTTCTTTGTTCTTTTGTGGTGTGTGTGGGGGGGTTTAGCAAAGATGTATTTTCGAAACACTCATAAATCTTATGTTACTTCCATGAATTTCAGTGGACTTTGAATTAGACCCTGGAAGATGAATGCTTTTTAAACATATAATTCTGCAGAACTAAGAATAACAAGGTGGTCATCGCAATCATCTCATGGCTATCAGCAAGTTTTGGTGCATCCAGCTGTTTTATTTACTTTATGTCTCAGCAGAGTATGCAGTTGTGGTGTTCAGGAAATGATATATGTATCAGGATATCCAGTTAATTTAGTAATACATTTTCCAGATTTTACGGATTATTTCTTTTGGAAATAATTCCTTGTCACCTAATGCCATGGTCTAGTATTTAAGGCTGCAAAATTGTGATGTTATCAAACTAAATTAAAAAATACTGAGGTATAAATACAGTGCAAGCTCTGTATTTATAAAAAAAACTCTGCATATTCTTCCTGTTCATGTCCCTCTGAATCCTAAAAGTTGCAGGAAATATGGAAAAACATACCTAAAATGACCAATATTTCAGTGGAAAGAAATTCACTGCTCATCTGAAGTGACAGCCTGGATTGTAGAGTAAATGCCCCATATAGCAGTCTATTTTGGCTGTGAGGAGGCAAGTGAAAGGCATGAAATGGAGCACATTTTGCCAGCTCGCAATGACGTGAGGTCCCAGCAGGGAGACTGTAGACATCTGAAGTAAGCTAAAGCAGGTCATAAACGGCTTCAGCTCAGGGCCTAAATCTTTCCCAGAATCCACAAGAGTCAGAGAAATAAGAATTTTGAAAGTGCTTTTTTTCTTCCTTTATCCCCCCATCCAAACGTTTGCACAGAAGAAAATGTAGTTTAATTTGTACTTTGCTTGGTGTTGCTTAACGTACCAAAAAACCATCATCGAGTCACTTTTGTGTGGTCAGTTTTCATGTAGGAAGTCTTGATTACTTATATCGATGTAATCCTTCATAAGGGAGTGATTTAATAAGAATTAATATTAAAACATTCCCATTACAAAATTTGCTACAAATGCAGTGTATACAGTAGTTAACAGCTGGCAATATCTGACCTCTTGGTTTCTTCTTGTTATCCTGATTTTTCAAAGGTGACTTCTCTGAAATATTATCTATAGTAACTGCTTATTTTACTTTCTTTTTTTACTTCCCATGCCCAGCGAAATGCTTCAGCAGAGAAAGAGAATCTTCACGTGGCCTCCAGAAAGGAAGAAAATCAGAGCATCCAGGAGTGCGATTCTCAAAACGTAAGCTTGGCTCACCTAGAAATCAGGCTCTCACCTAGACCGTATGAAAACATCAATGCCTTAGGCGATTATCAAGGTGACTGACTTTTCTTAGTCAAGCTGGAACATACATTTTTTAAGCCAGCTATATTCTGCATTAAAGTGCTGAGGAGCAAATGCTCTTTGCTGTCAATCTGTGCAGGTATACTCTCTGGGTTTCTTTAAAAGACGACTTAATAGAACTTGTAGGGCTGTTCTGGGAAGATGAGCGGTGGAAAAGCTGTGATTTGGTGTTTAACCATTTCAAGAACTGGCTTGTTGAAGAGCTGCTGCATTACAGCGAGATGCAGAACCTTGTTTAGATGTTGTTTCTGCTAATAATCAGGCACAGCTGTCACAGATGCTTCATTGGTTAAAACCAAACCTTCAGGGAGATGTAAGAGGTGACAGGGTAATAGTTAAACGCATGTCATCTCGTCCGCTGCCGGTCTAGGAAAGCCACAAGCTGTGTTCTTCTTACGACACATCTGACAGAAAGCTAAATCTGCTGCTTTTACTGAGGAAAACTCTCATTCAAACAGCATGGTGGGAGCTGTTAACAGAAACCCCAAATGCATGTATTATGGCTGCAATTATGACGATAAAAATAAAACAGGAAAAAACGGGAAGAATGAGAGGCAAAATTTGTTGAGAGGGTATTGTCTGCCCAATAATAAGTGTAGTGCTACCTTGACGACCTTGCAGACGAAATAGAGAAGACAGTAGGAGAAAGACGGTCACAACGGCTCGTGAATGAACTACTGAACACCTTGCCTTCCTCCAAATACGAGACTCCTACGGAGCTAACTGGGTAGCTTGCTGGTAGGGGTCATAGCAATGTGAAAAAAAATTTGGAAAATAAATCTTAGATAATTCAGTATCCAACAAATGGTAAAAAGCTGTCTATATTATCCATTTATTACAAATATGTTACTACTTTTATTAATTATCACTTACAAGTGGCTTCTCCTCTGCTGCATTCTCTAGAGGTGGGCAGAGATGAGGAGAAGGTTGCATAATTTGCTGTTGCACCTTTCTTAATGTGTAAAGATGAAGGAAATTTAATTTCTTTTTAATAACAATCAAAGAAAGAGAAGAAAGAGTAAGATGTAAAATTCTGAAGTCAGAGTGAACTCCATTTAGATTATGACCGATTGAGATTGGTTATCACCTGGGAAAGTGAGGGAAAGTTTGATGGAACGTAGGTTACTTTAGGTAGAGGCTGAATATATTTAGGCTGAATATTTGTGGAAAAACATTCAAGCAACTGGTTTTTTTTTTTACAGAATTGAATACATTAAAGCAGAGAGAAAAAAAAAACAACCCTGTTAAAGCATTTCACTAATCAAGAGAGTATTTAACTAATTTAATTTCTCCATCAAGCAATGCAATGAATGACATAAAAAAGATGCACTTTTCTGTAAAAGCATGGGTATAGCTATTTTGATTGGGGTGGTGGTAGCTTTGTGCCTGTAGCAACTAATATTTTTAGCCATTTAGTCAGCATGGTACACTGCTTGGTATGAAAAATTTGTCTGAGAAAGCAGAAAATGACTCCAACTGGAATTAGAGGTCTTGAGGCGTCGAACTATTTTTCATGATTCAAGTTAAATTAAAATCTAATCCTGCTCCCTGCCTTTGTCTAAGTATCATTATAATTCAGAGAAAAAGAAATTAGGCTATACATCTAAATTTGAGTAATAGGATTAAGTTTTATATCATTTAATCTCTCAATTATCATATATTAAGAGCAGTTCTATATTCTAGGGGACTCACATTTCCTTTAAAATTTAAATCTTTAAAGTTTGTTAAATCTGTATTTGACAAAACCTCATGTATGGAGGAAAAAGTAGTAAAGTTAGAGAAAGCATACCATAGGGCTGTTCAAATTTGCTGTGCCGTGCTGGATAAGGTTCCTTATTGGAAAATTAAGCAGGCAATCCTTTTATTGGTCTTAGCTTGCTTTTAAACGTGTTGCTAGAAATTCATTTTCCAACTGAAAATTGGGTATATTATGGAATACTCGTAGTTGCATTCTGTTCGCATTAAAAAAATCAATCTAAATTTCACACTAATACACAAAAAGGTGTTTATGAAATTTTGTTGTTCTGTGCTTGCAGTGTCTGTTAAAGGAATGGCTTTGAGGGCCAAATTACAGAAAAGGTAGTTAGGACAGCCACCCCTCCAAGCAAGGAAGCCATAAATAGTGTGGTATTTATCCCAGTTAGAAACAGAATCTCCAGTGTAATCAAGAACTTAAAGAAACACTTGTTCTCTTTACGTTAAGTGGGACTTTTAAGGTTTATATATATTTTTTTTAACATAAAAATTGTTCAGTTCACTTGTTTTTATTTTAAAAAAATGATTATACGAATTGGCTGATGTCATACACAATATACATACTATTTTAGAGAAATACTTTCAAATTGTGGCTGCACTCAAAGTACTGGATTTTCTTGCCAGAGGAGCATTAAATAAATCTTTTCTCTGGAGAATTTTCTCCATTCCTATGCTACTGTCTCCACAGTCACCCATGAAGTTTCATAAGAAATCTGTCCACACCAGTAGGATTTCGCACTTGAATTTTCAACAACGGCTCGTTTGGAGCTTGTCATGGGAGAATAAAACAGCCCAGTTTGTCAGAATTGCCTGATTTCACTTTAAATACAACACAAGCTTCAATTACAAAAATGTGAAATTTTTCTTGTAGAGCCAAGGATTGATTAAAGAAAGGCAGTAAAATTTTCGAAGAGAACTAAAGCATTAAAATATATTTTTCACAAACCATTTTAACTAGTTTACAAATCTGAGGACCTACCTTGACCACTTTTTGCCCTGTGGGTTGCTCAGTGGTGAGTAAAGTAATATTCCTGGTTGTTGTTTAGGATGAAACTTTTTTTTCCCTTTCTCTTACCCACACTGTCCAGCTGAACGTGGACTGCATGGGATGTAATAATACTGCAGATGATATTGGTCTAACAGCCTCTTCCTACCATTTATTATTATTTTTTACATCTTATGTTAACAGATATATTTTTTTTAGAGACAAGGAAGAATTCAGTGAATTAGTTTTGAGAAATGAAATAAGAATGTCTCTTTCCACAATTAACCCTCATGTGATGACTTTAGAGATACCACCTTAAATCCTGAAAGAACTAGAAGCAGTTTATTTTCCTAAAGGTTCATATTACTTCAATAGTACAAGGCTGTAATTTGTACCCGTGAATACTATCACGATGAGAAAATTCCAGACTTGGGAATATATTAGAGTTTTTCTCATAATTTTATCATTATTTGGTTGTGTCTGTTTTTAGCAGAAGTTTTTACAGCTGCTAAACTCCCAGCAAGGGAAGTATAGGCTGGATGACAGGTTCTCATGTGCCATTTGTTTAAGAATAATAAATGAAGATTGATGCCAAGATAAAAGACCAGGACCTTAATGAATATGCTTAAAACTTAAGTGTTGCTTAGGAACCTAATATTTCAGCAACACTTTTGCAGGTGACCTCCCTGACAAACAAATTGTGATTTATATATTGGAAGAATTACTGTAGTAAAGACTGACTAGAGAAGAACATGCAATTTTTCAGTTTTTAAGGCAATAGAGGGAAATTGCTAGTTGCTGGTCTCTATCAATATTTTTTAGTCACTGTGGCTAAGCATCCCTCCCTGTCTCTCTCTCAAATTTGTAATCCCACTGCAATTTTTTTCTTTATGGTTTTATGCATGTTTATATTAATTAATGTCATTTACATTGGAATGAATACAAATCAAATTTTGTTTACAAATGGGATACAGGCAGGCCAAATTTTATTAGCTGATTTTGAAATTAGATACTGCCGACACCTTTGTTGTCATGAAATTTGACATGGGACCTGTAGCAACCAGAAGTAGGCAGAATATCCTGTAATACATCATCTTGATTATTTCAAATCATCTGAAATTTGTCAAAGAGGGAAAAAAACTTAACTTCAGTTTTCTTTTTAAAGTTTCCATTGTTTAGATTATCATTATTTTATTAGAGGAATCTTGTCAGTACTATTTTTTCTGAGTCTTGTCCAGAGATGTTTTCCCTATGACTGGCCCCTGGAAGTCTCTGTGAACAACTGGAGTTCTACACAGCTCTCTTCCCTCTTCCCAAAAGCTTTTGGGAGCTTTTATGGCGTTTACATCAGAATGTACTTTGTCCCTTTTTCATATCAAATAATTCTTATGCCTGTAACATGTAATTTAAAACAACTTATTTGGTAGTGTTAAAACATCAAACAATTTATAAAGTGATTGTTTGTTCTCTGTTCCCATCTTAGATTTCTTGTTCTTTGTCCTTGTAGAGTCTTCTCTGATAAATAAAAGTGATAGTGCTTTTATTTACTGCCTTAATTTCCTGCAGTAAACAAACACTGCATGTTCATTAATCATTCAGTGACAAAGGACACTGGGTATTGGAGCTAAACGTGTACATGTTTCTAAGCAACCACAGCATTTTGCTTCATTTTTCTCTATCGGTTCCAATTGCAGAGCTTTGATCACATTGTACTCTCCCATTGCTTTCCCAAAGGAGTAATGAGAGAAAAAAGAAATCATCTTTATAACAAAACTTCGACTGATAAAATTCTTAAAGGGCATTTAATAATTCCGTTCCCTAAATGAGGACTATGAAAGTCATACGAATTTACATCGTCTTAGTTTAGCCATCCACTCAGTACGCTGTACCCTAAAATAGGAGAAGGATACAAAAAACTGCGTAGGTGTCTTATGAAAATGTATGTGCACGCTTCACATGCATCTTGCTCCGTATCGTTCTTCTAAGCAATGAGGGTCAGAGAGTGAAATACAGATCCGTAATAAATTAATCGGCAAAGCTGATAAAACATGTCCTTGAATAAACTGTGGACCTGACTTGGCTAATGACAACCAAGATATCGAGATTGTCAGTTGATCTAAACGTGCCGTCCTTTTCCCCCATACCTGGTTTAGTTTCTTCAGAACTAGCTCAGTAGTTTCTCCTCCATCATACTCTACAAACGTCCTGTGTCTCTGCTTTAGTGCCCACTGAAGCCAAAAGGAGGTCTGTAGTGATGCGAAGGAATGCTGAAGCTGCAATGTTTGGTCTACTAAATCTGTATAGTACCCTTTAGCAGTGGCGGAATTATTTTCTAACTGTAAAAGCTCGATATAATAGCATTTATTTAAACGTCTTAATTTCCTGACCGCTTGTGATATGTTAGATGATTATTTGAGCAATAAAGCCAGTTCTTATTTGCTGCGTTGATGCAGTGGAATACCCTCCTAGTTACATCGTTCAGCGGTTTGCCGATCAAATTGCATCGTTTAATAGCCAAGGGACATGTTGAATTCTAACTAGCTTTTTGAAAATTCTTTTTAAATGAAGATGCACACTTGGCTGATCCACCTTTGTAATTTATACATCCAGCTGTGAACCTCTCCAGCTCTGCTGTAGAATTCAGTAGGTGAACTGAATACCGTAACTTCTGAAATTTTGCATACTTTACTGATCAAACTGCATATTTTACAACCAGAATTTATAACCAGGATTTCACACAAAGATACTTTTGTTAATCAAGCTGCACACTGAACTGATAAAAGCAGCACAGGATTTCAAGACATATGCCCCACCTCAATTTTCCTGTTTTGTTAAGTTTCTCATTTCCTCTTCTCAATACTTGTTTTTTTCCTCTTGTATATAGAAAATACATTGCTTAAGGTAAAATGCACTTGTATGAAAATTTTATTTTACAAACGCAGAGAGATCATTAATGTGTTTCTTAAAGTTTATGTAGAACGAGTAACAAGTGTTCAACATCACTAAATTTGGCCTGTTTCTCTACCATGTAGAAAAAAATCATAATAAGACTTCTGTTGTGCTTAGTCGTAAGAATTGTAAATGTTGGCCAAGCTAAGTTTTAAGGATACATTCACAAGAAAATAAGTAATTTGAAAAGATTTAATAGCAGTGAAAACTGCAAGTTGGCCATGCCATTTCACTAACACACTCGAATAAATGTTTCCAGAATTTCTTTTTCCTGAAGTCTTTTCCTTGGGAAAGGTTTAGCTTTTACCGCTTGGAATTCTCAGTGCTGTGTGTTAGAGCTTTTAAAGTTGAGCGTTCAAATATTAGATCCTTCTTGATGTCTTATGATAAAAATACAGCATATGCAAATTATTGAATATAATGTTCATCATACAAATATGCCCATAATTACAAAATATATGGCAGACATACTGGAAATACCAGTCAGAACAAATTAATGGCAAAGTAAAGAATGCTTCCACACACAAAATATAGAGATTATTCTGTAAAATTAATTCTTTCATGGATGAAATACTGGGATCTGTCACTAATGGTTAGATACAAGACACTAAATTGTTATAATTTTTATTAAAATAAGGAAATATTAAGGAAGGGGGAGAAAAGAGAGGAGGCAGGACTCTAAGCTTCAGGGAAATCCATCTTTCTGTCTTGTTTCACTGCTCCAAGTCATAAAACTACTTCAAGGACTAGTCATCATTTACTTAGTAACTGTGTACTTGGATAAAGACTGGCTGTGATTATAAGTACTGAAGGTTTGCTTCCTGAATGTAGAAAAAGGGGATTGCTTGTGTGGGCAGATGCTGATGAAGCTTGGACAAAATGTACTTGAGAATTCTCTACTAACTGAAGAAGATATCGATAGTAGAATCCCTTCTCATCTCTGATGAACCTATAAATGTGACAGATGCCGTTACAGCTTTGATAAATGTTAAGCTTAGCTGGGTGAGGGAAGCAATGAAGTGGCCCAAATGCTTCTGCCAGCCTGGTTTCTGGCTGATGAATAGAGCAAATACTAATTGAGTGTCCAAACCAGCAGGGATGGCGATTCCGAATGAGACCGGGAGTTAGTCTGCCACCTCTGCTCCCGTTGAAACTGCCAACCTCAGGCTCCTTAAAGGAAGGCAGAAGAGAGCACAGAACGTAGTTAAGGATAAACTGCCTGTTTTGTTCTAAATGCCAATGGCAGGAGGTAGACTTCGGTAATGGAGTTAGAACTTGGGAATATTGTTAGCTTTTTTGCCGTCAGCTTCATAAACACAAAACAGTATGTTGAAATTTTTCATAGTCTTGTATGAAAAGTTCGTTGTAAGACAGCTTTTCACTATGCTAACAATAGTTTGCGCTTTTAAAAATGTTGCAAGATTTTAGTCAGTGTATTTCACGTAGATCAAAGCATGTGTGTTGAATTATCTTCTCACCTTATAGCTTCCCAGGTATTTAGCCTTCCCCACGGCTCCCATGTCCTCTGCCTTTTGATCTGCGTTCTTTGTCCGCCTGTCACTTCAGGCACGAACAAGAAAATAGCCAACATGATTTAGCTGTATTACTATGTTGACCCTAGATCCATGTCCTACGCTTCCGGTTCCCCGGAAAGACATTAGCTAAGGGATAAAGGGCGATCATCTAGATATGGTGCCTTCATTTTCCCCTGCATATTAGAAATTTTTCTCTTTTTTCTTATTTATTTTTGGTAATTTAAGTTTTAAGAGCCTGGCTGAACTCCTCTGGAAGCACTAAGAAGGGGAACAGGCAACAAATTATTTCATATTTATTCCAAACTTTAAATCAGTACACTGAGGTTGAAATATGAGACTGCATTACCTGCAGAGTTACCCGGGACTTGTTCAGAGTCTTCAGATACTGACAGAACAGTAATGCCTGTTCCCTGCTCTCCCATGAAGCCAGCAGAGATTTAAAACTTACCCGTGACCAACAGAGATTACGTGCAGACAAAACTTTCATCCTCTGTACGACGTTCCCAGTCGTCTCCATACAGCTTTCCGCGCAACAGCGGGGGAAACACTCCGTATTGTGACATGTCGTGTTACACTTGGCGTGAAAACCAGAGCATTCTTGAAGTAAAGCTCTGGATCCTTTAAATCACAACCTGCTTTGTTATGAAAGTGCAAGAGGAGTCAATGGAGTAGAGACTGACTTGAGACCTTTTTTTTCCTGCGACTTACTGCCTTTCATTTTTTTACCTTCTGAACGTTGTTTCTACTTGGATGTTTTTAGTCTTTTCTTACAGCCTCAGCATTTTATTAGCTATGCTAGTAATAGTCTCTCTGAAAGATATTCATTCCTTGGAAGAACAGCAGCCATCTTCTCCGAGAGGAATGGGGCAAGCTGCTTTTCGCCCAGGTGTACGTGTCTCTCTACCAGCGTATGTTGAGGGGGGTATAATTTTGTGCTGGGCTTCCTCCTCCTTGGTGGTGCAAGGCGTGAGGACGGCGCGTTACGAGGGGGAAGGGTGTACTCCGCTCTATTGCGCGCCGTTAGAGGGTTTGTGCGCGAGCTGGAAGCATAAGCGTCCTGCGTAGAGGCTTTCCGCGTCGGCATCTTCGCGGTCTTCTCACCTTCCGAACAGCTGGAGTGCCAGTTCTTGGGGGAGAAACGCACAGGTACGCGTCTGCCCTCGCATCCCAGATACGCTGAAATCTTGATGCAAAACTTGACAAAATCCCAGTAGCTCTGGCAGCAGGCGTTTCTAAAGTCTCGTCTTCGTAAAATAGAAAAACCACGCTGACAACATTTCAACCCCTTTATTTTCCGAAAGCAATTATTTTTGCATTTTGCTAGTTTCCACCGTGTCAAGCTATCATTCTGTATTTTTGTAATTAGTCTACCTCTCGCAGGAGCGAATCTGGCAGAAAAAGAGACTCGCGCAGAAGAGCAAACAAAACAATCTTTCCACCACTTGGCACACAGGGAACTAGCAAAAAAAAAAAAACCCCAAAGTTTAATATTTGGCTTTTTTTTTTGTCTGTATGTCAGTCACAGCTGTGAAAGATGTTGTCGTGCATTGGGTTTATATTTCGCAATTTGTTGGAGGTGGTCTTTGGCTGAGAGAAAGGATGCGTGTGTGCGTATATTTATGTGTTTATATATACATATATGTGCACATGTATATACACACCTGTGTATACGGATGTATACAGATACATACCTCTGTGTGTGTATAAGGACGTAGATACACACACAGGCGCATATATGTGCATGAGGGTGTATATGTAAGGGGTTCAGTTGGGTGGTTGTGCCGATGTGTCTCAGCTTTGGGAACTGAACTGACTTGAAGCCGAGAGCCAGTGGACGTAGCACAGCTCACCCACAGTGACTGCTTACGGTTCTGGCTGCTGAACTGCCGTTGACTGATGGCGTACCGAAAGTCGTCGCCGTCGTTCGATCTGCAATTTATTTGTTAATGATATACAAGGCTTCACCGTGACAAGGAATCAATAATAAATGCTTTATGCTTTAACAACATAAAGACATGGGAGTTGCTTTGTTTAGAAAAATGTCCCATTCTGCTATCTTTCTCCAACAGTGTTCTATATGGCGTGTTACTTAAAAGAAAACAACTGCGAGTGAACAAATATGAAATGCTACAGACATAAATCTTCACTACCGTTTTCCTACCAAGATGACCTTTGTCTGGTCTATGAAAAGCGTATGACAGTTTAGTCACTTAGAAAGCATTGTTTTTATCATTAGCTTTTATTTTCTCTAAGGCAACATTTGTTTTTCTTCTTTCGTGTATGTCTTAAATGCTTAACCTATATTTTTATTAATTTTAATTAATATTTTTGGTTTCCTATCTCTTATGCATTGTCTTGGTGAAATAGGCTGCCTGAATTTTTTTTAGTATGTACAGTTAGAGTAAATTACGGATTTGTAAATGATTTTATATTTCATTAGCGTTATTTCTGTCCTCTTCATTACAGAACCTGAACTGTTCCTTTTTTGACCTCTAACATCTTTTGTCCTCAAGCTGCTCACCTAGAAGTCTCTGAAACCCTCAAACTTTTCTAAATGTGACTAAGCTGAAAACACTTTTTGAATTTAGCTCACTAGTAAATATATTAAATACAAGTTCTGCTAGCACCACACTTTTAAGTTTTTGAAGTATTAAAATTTTATTTAAAATTTCTACTGTTTGTCATCTCACTCTTCAGACTCTATCTAGAACATAAACCACCTCTTGTTTGGTTTTTTTCAGAAAAGGAGTAGGTGCTTAATCAATGGGGTTTGGGTTTTTTTATAAATACTACTCTGATTATTCCCTAGAGTGTAATATTAATTCAACTTTTATTAACTATTATGTGTAGTGGGAAAAATTGGAAGAGTCTCCACCATCAGTCACTTCAATCGCACCGTCTCCGAGCCTCACTCCCGTAGCTTCGACACCACTAAAACCCCTCCGAAGTACCGCAAAATCCCTGGCGGTAGCACGGCTCTCCAGAAGCTTTCGGGGGGAGGCAGCCGTCTCCTTCCCAAGTCTTTTCCTAACAACGTGTTTCGTTTTCGTAGTCACACCTGTTCATAGACCAACTCTGTTACAGGCGAGGGACTGTCAGAATTTCTCAAGTGCAAAAACTTAATGAATTTTCTTCCCCCTTGTCAATCTCGTACTTTTTAATTAACTCCAATCTAAGTCATTTCTGCTGAAAGGGTATTTACAAAATCTCTTGATACTTAATTTGTGTGTTTGGGTATTTTATTTCAATGTTCTCTGCTGAATGAGGTAATTTTTATCATGTCATGATATAAGCTGCTATAGGATGAATTCAAATTTACTTTCTGTTTTCTTAAGTCTGTCCAAAAAAATGCCTCAAAACATACCATTTAGAGATTTTTTCTCTTTTTTTTCCCGTGATTCCTTTGCTCTCCTAGACAGAAATAGCTTATTCTATCCTAGACCAATGTTATCAACCATAATATTAAAAATTAAATTAAAAATTGCAGAAAAGTCAGCAAACCTTGTAGTGGATATTATTGGGAGTTTCTGGTTGAAGGCATGTTTGCATTCATATTCCTATGAGCAAAGCTCACGGCCATATACAAATTGTTTTTTCACGTTTTTTCGTTAATGTGTTGTAATATGTCTGATGCACAAAAAATATTCTATCTAGGCTTCACTTAGCTTCAAAAATCTACAAGGGCTTATGCTAAACAAGAAACATTTCAGAGGAAGAGTTAGGTTAAAACTTAAAATAAAATTACTGTTATGTTGGAATGAGTCTTGATGACTTAAAACTTAAAAAAAACCCTAATTTATTTTCACTCCATTTAAATGTATTAGTTTTAATAACAAAACAAGTAGAGAAGTTCCAGTGTGATCACATTTTAAAGTAATGACCAAAGATTATCAATATTTTGCTGTATTTCACATTTTAATTTCTTCACCTATGGCATCCTTAATCCCACTCCTGAAGGGACTTTAATTACAGCAGAAATTCCAGTGCTGGGTAAATCTCTGCTTAAGACTCGTAACAGGAGATCTCTTTGGTTCAAAAATCTAGTGTAATTAATTTTATTTATGCTGTTCAACTCTGTTTTCCCTGATATTAAAAGGCATATTGGCAAAGAAAATGACATTATTGCTAGTATAAAATGTCAGCGATGAATCTAACAAGCTTTTCTGTGCCTTGAGAGTCATCTGACTTCCCATTCAGGGAGTTATTGTACATGTTCCCCACTCAGGGATTATTATACCTAAGAGATCTAGCAGTTTAGACAAGACAATAGTAATAGAGAAATCCGAACTGTAATGCTAGTTTTCGTCTGTTTGTTACTATTTTCACACCCGTAACAGACAATTATAATTACTTATCTGTTCCATGGGACCGCTGTAGGAATAAAGTTCACTATTTGTGGTGAGATTTAAAGATGAGAAAAAAAGCTAGATACGTATTAAGTTGTTAAACTTACAGACACATTAGACTATTACAGGGATGAGGGGAGTATGGGATTCACTTAGCTATGAAAACTTTGGTGTGTTCCATTTCATCAACTAGGCTAAAAACAAAACTGATTTGGGTTTTTTTTGGTTGGTTTTTGGTTTGTTTTTTTTTTTTAGAAAAAACATGAAGATCTTAGGAAAAAATATCAAATAGTTATCTCTGACATTTGTATTGGCAGGTTGGCAAGACGTGTTTGGGGAATCGCAATAATTCAACATCTCATTTGAAGACAGCGGGAACAGAGACGAGCTTTCAGGTATTCTGTTTCTGAGTAATTCTTGGGTTTTTATTAAAAGGTCTCTTAATGCAGGCAATTACTTTAAGTATATTTACGCATTCTATGCTAACGCTTTGGAACCAGAACTGCTTACTCGGTTCAGACTTTAATTGTACCTGATTGCAGTTCATGTGTTCAGAATGGCTTCTGGTTGGTAACGATTTGCAAACCTATTTAATACCTGAAGAACTGGACTATCCTAGTAGTCAAATGGCTTGAATTAATAACATGATGTCCATAGCCCCGGGAAAAGGAGAAGGGGGAGATTTCCAAAACAGTTATATACCTGTAATTACGTGAAGCTGTATGCAGCCATCTTGCCAACGGAAAGGTCTTAAGGGAGTTGTATATCTGAGCTCTTTATTTGATAGATCGAGAGAAAACCATAACAATCACCATAATCATACAGCAACATCAGACTTGTATGGTTATGCACTGTCAAAGATTGTTAAATATGCTTTTTTTCAGCAGAGATCAGAATCCTTCTCCAGACATAGTTGACAAATGTTGTATTCTGTTACAATAGTTTAGACTGGTACATCAGTTAAAACAGAAATACAGCTCTATTTGCGCTATTGCAGTGGATTTTTAACTTTTTTATTTGCTTATGTACGTGCATGCCATGTATACAGTGCTTACACTGATGCTGTTTTCACCTTCAACAGAAGTTGCACAGCCCTCCGTGGACTAAACCTGGAGATAAAAAATCACCTGAAAGAAATGAGAAAAAATATGAAGAGTCTGTTAGTACAAAAGAAAAAAAACTCTAAGCCCCGCTAATCTACATGAAAAATGCCCATCATTTGCTTCCATCTTCATATTCTTTTTAGTCCAGAGGCATGAAGTGGACCAGGTTTCTAAAGCATGCGTTTTCCACTGTTTTATGAATGTTTGTAAATTAGTCTAGAATAGACCATTTAGTACCTTTCAGCAATAATCCAAAATGGATGTTTGAAGAAATGCTTTGTAATACAGTCCAGTTTTTGAACTATTGTTCTACCTGATCAGTAACTGCATACTATAAATTATTTTCTTTGTAAACAACAGCCATTCTCAAGTATTTTCTCAGTCTATTCTATTTCACGTACCTTCATGGCAGATTAGGTTTTAAATCCAGTTAAGAATTAAGGGGCAGTTAACATGGGGAAAAAATATCTGTGTAAACAGAGTTGAAGTACAATACAACTCATAAGAGCAACTGTAAAAACGGAACAGCGGGAGTCTATGTATGCTTACCTTTCAGGAATACCATTTCAAATCTGCGTATTTAAACAATAAAAGGTGTTTGATTGATTGGGGTTTTTTTTTTTCTAACTGCCATCACAACTCGTCCTTTTTTCAGCACTGAAGCATTGACAGAAATGCAGGTTTAAAGGGATAGCGATAGAGTGAGTCACGGCTTTTAGGATTCAAGCAAAAATTTTTGCCGGTGGAACTGAATTAAAATTTTATAGCTTGGGTGTACCAGTCGTGGGAAGTCAGTTCTACCCCTTATGTTTGTGCTGATCTCACCAGGATTAATATACTTTAAATGGTAAAACACCACTTTGTCCGCTATAGGTGGCCCTTGGTCTCTACAGCAGAGGAGCGTTTTGGTTGGCGTAAGCTCTGTGACTCCTGGGGTTCTTCCAGTTCCTCATGGGTCACGTGCTCTTTTGACAACAAAGCAGAAAGGAAGGGAGGAAAAGGAAGAGAGAATCCTCTTGCTTCATTGTGTGTATTCATTATTGGTCTTAGTTAGGAATTATTATGCCTCGTTTTCCCGAGATGCAAATCTTTCAAGAACTAGTGCCTTAGGAACCGTTCATTGCCTGATGCCATGCTTTTATGCTTTCCTCTTGCATGAAGTGTTGTAACTTGTAAACTCCCACTCTTGCTTCGTTGTGTGTATGTCGTTATTGGTCTTAATTAGGAATTAGTATGCCTCGTTTTCCCGAGATGCAAATCTTTCAAGAACTAGTGCCTTAGGAACCGTTCATTGCCTGATGCCATGCTTTTATGCTTTCCTCTTGCATGAAGTGTTGTAACTTGTAAACTCCCACCTTCCTCTTACCACACACAGCAGCACATTACAGCTTTTACTAGATTGAAAGTAGTTTGCTTATATCAGTTTTCCTTCCTTTTGAATTGGTTTAAAAAGCAAATAGGCAAATCTTTTATTTGGTTTGGTGGTGCTCTCTGCTCCAGTTTTAGCTTTTAAGATTTTTTTCTATCTTTTAACTCATCTAATAGTTGTCTGTTCCTCACTGGTGTGAATAGTATTTCACCCTGACGTCTTGTAGATACTCCTCTACTCAAAGGTAGCTACTGCAGAATGGTAGGTTTCTTTGCCTGGAGGAATTTCAACATTTTTAAAAAGAAAAGAAACTCATGAGCTGACCAAATGATGGCAAAGTACTGCTCAGCAAAGTCACACTACTATCAAAGTAGATTATCCATGTTAAATGTCAAAAGAAGTGAAACCCTGGCTACAAAAATAGTCAGAAAAAAGATGTGGCTTTTCACACTTGATCCTAAAATCAATCATCAAATTGCACTTACCCAATACCAAATGAATTTGTTTCAGGCAGATGTGGGCCACGTAGCAGACATTTGCTACATTTCAGTTATAGCCACAACAAACCTGGCTGAAGACAGTCTGCTGTATTTCAAAATTTTCAGTGAGCCAGAGACTTGTGCTCCTGTCATACCTACAGCTGCCGCTAATTCCCAGTTATGTCAAAATCAACATTTCTTTGCATATGACACACCTTAATTGAAATATCTGAGGTATGGGTTGAAAAGGTCACTGCAACTGTTCCAGTCATCTGTCTAGAAAGGACATGGATCTTCAAGTACGAGTCCCAGAGGAATGAGGTGAACTGTCCTACCTGGCATTCGTTTCTCCTTTCTAAAGAATTCAGCAGTGCTGATAGTGTATCTGTTGTTATTGTCATAACTGTGTGTTACTGCTGCGTCGAGGGATGGCTTGGGCTTGATGTTCACAACATGAAAAAACTGCACCTTATAAATCAGCAACAATATAGCCTGCTTTTTTCTTTTTTTTTAACTTACATTAAACCAATGAATGGCTGAGTAGACCTCTGCTTTCTGTGAATGCACATCATTTAATTGGTATTTCACCACCAGATAATTAATGTAAATCTATTTACCGTCAGAAAAAGACAAAACGTTGGGATGGGTAGAGCGTTGTGAGGTTATTTTTTGGGTTTTGTTTCTTTTTCCCAAAAGGTTTATTGTCAGAAGCTTTCCTCTAGCCATGGGATCGTGGTCTGGGATATGTTTTCATGCACGTATATTTTCACTTTTTTATGTCCTTTTTCCTAAATGACGGTGAAGGTCAGGTGAGACAGGACTGAATAAAGCCATGTTAGTGGGGAATATTAATCCTCCTGTTTTGATTAAAGCTGTAGAAATCAATTATGTCTGGTCTGAGGATTACTTGACTACCTTCAGATGGGACATTGATTGCCACTCGTTTTCAGTGTGATTAACAGTTTCGCTTCCTGACGATGACGACTGGGGGAATCCCTGCTTATCTTCGTACCTACAATTTTTAGAATAATCTGCATAATGATACAGAATTAAGAAAAATAATGATGGATAAATTAATATTTTATTTGTATATGATGTATGTATATCTGATATGTTTTGTAGGTATGGCTTAACGAATATTGCTATTCTGAAGATTTTAGTCTTCTACTGAGAGGTTGGTACACATTGAAAGTGAAATATATGCTTGACGGTTGTATCTTGGAGAACTACAGTGCAAAAACATATGAACATCTTTTCAGGTTGAGAGGAAACTTCTTTTCAATTTATAAGTGGAAAAAAGAAAAAGCATATTTTGGAGAGGACACTGGGATGTATAAGAGTTTTTGTAGTACAAGTCAAGCAAAAGAAAAAAAAAAAAACACCAAAAACAAAAACCAGGAAAAAAAAAAAAGTCATGACAATGCTTCCAAGCATTAACATTGCTCGTCACTAGCGATGGTGTGTATGTTTTCCCCCGGTGGATCAATAACCCTTCTTTCAGTCCAGCCCTGAGCGTAAGTAGTTTCACATCCCAGCGCTGGGATAAGGCTAAACAGACCTTGCTATTTCCTCTGATTTGCAGTTACTCGGTATTATGAAGAACATGGTCATAATGGAACTTCAATGTACACAATTTAAGCCACAGTCGTACTTACTCAGTCTCTCGAGAATACTCTAAAACCTTTTTATTATGAGGTTCAGAGAGAACCATGTCACTGGGGCTGTTTCCCTGTGCAGACCCGTCATACCACAGGGCAGCACATCTTAAGAACGTGTTTTGTAATTCCATGCAGTCGCCTGGCAACCAGGTCATGGACCATATCCTTCTCTTTGCAAATAAGGCTTACACATAAGGAGACAAAAGGTTTTCCTATCAGATATTCTAAAGTTTAGCAGCTAAAAGCAATTTAATTTCCAGTTTAATAGCATGCCAAACATATTCCCTTTTATAAGAGTATGAGATGGATTTTAGATAGTTTCAAACTTTAAATTTCCATTTTAATTTTACTTTTGCGAACTAGACTACTCTGAATTAACCTCTCTATCCAGCTGTATCTTTGTGCATACATATTTGTAAGAATACATGCATAATATATATCTGCATAAACATAAATTTACATGTAAATATACATACGTGTATATAAATTAAAAATTCTGGAGTAAAATTTAATCCATGGTCAGATTTTACTGTGCATTATGAAATTTTTAACTAAGAGGTGTTCACTTTACCGAATGACAAAGATCACAGCAATGCCTATTTACAAAAATAGAACACTAAATTCCTCTAATCTTCATGTTGAAACGTTATAAAAATGCTTAACCTATTTGTGTATAAAATGGTTCATTTTCTGCAGTGGAACATGATAGCTAATTTTGCTTGAGTTAATTTAATTAGATTTTATTTCTGTTATAATCAACAGGATGCATAAAACTAAGTCTTGATACTTCCCTGCTTAAGAAGGGGAAGTTGTTGGCCTTTCATACTGAATTTTACGTACAGACAGCATTTTTCACTCACAATACAATACAATAACCTGTGAAGTTCATAATTTTTTTTCAGAAATAATGGGCTATGAAAAAACAAAAATTACAATGGCAGTCCAGTTCAGATGCATATGTTACAACGTGGTCAGAAGGACCGACTTTTCCATTTAAAAAATTTCTTTCGATATGAACGGAGGATGCTCTCACTGAGCCTTAGAACATTAAAATTAAGGTACGTTGACTTCTGTCTCTCTGTCTGACCTTGTGGCTTTGGGAAAGCTCTCTCTCACTTCTGTAGATACAAATGATATAGAATCATAGAACAAACTTGTATTGTGTATGGTGTGTATAATACACTACTTTCTATAATGTGAATATATCAATATGGGATAAGAAAGGTTAGTTTTTTTTAAGGCAGATTGTTAGATTAAAAAATGTTACAGAAGCGTATGAAATATTAGCACATTTTCTTTGCTTGTTGGAAAAAAATTCAAATTTGATTTCTTAAAGGGAAGCTCCAGAAGTAGGTGGATATCTGGAAAAATCTCAAACCAGTTAATAATAGCTAGAAATATCTATTTTATTTGTCTGTCTTGTAATTTATGTATTTTTAATATTCTTTTCTGATGACAAGGTGTCTATAAGAAAAATTACCTTTTTTGGCCCCACTTAAAAATGCAAAAGAAAACCATTTAATGATGAAAATAGATAGCAAAGTCTGCATTTGCAATCCTACTTGGTAGTTGCCATCTAATTTTACTTTTAGTGTTTCTTTTCAAAGTTGACCAAGCAGTCAACTGCAGTTGGCACACTTGTGTTTAAATATATATATTAAAATGCACCACTATGGTTTTTAAATGTTCATTTAAATAAATCCAATAATTCTTACAAACAAACAAACCTTAAATATTAGCCATACCCAGAGACCACTAACTTGTTTTTCCAAAATATTTTTCATGGTGCTGTGAGTCGTGACTATACAAAGTAATGATCTATGTAACCCTAACTTGACTTCACTGTAATATTTTAACTTCATAAATTTTAACTTAATTCAAGTCATGAAACAACTCATGCCTAAAGTAAATCATGTATGTAAAATTTCAGACCATCAAAACTTTCCTAACAGTCATTAACTATGTTCTCTAACTGAAAATATTTTTCCTTAAATTGCTGTAAGTTATTTTCAAGTACAGTAGTATTTGAGATGTACTTCAGTGCTTTCATCTCGATTTGCACGGTGAAACAAGTGTCCCAAAATTCTTTATACATTGATTCAGAAAAGTAAGAAAGGTAACACTAATTTTATTTTTCCACAGCACGTTCAACCTTGTACTACAGCAATGATGTAGTGATCTCGTTGTACTTTATCATGAGTAATAGTTCAATTTTACAGATTCGCGTACCATAATTAAGGCTAACTGCAAGAATTATGTATTGGTACCCAGTGACCAAGCTATGTTCAGCTAAATGAAAGTGAACAAAAGTGACTGTTCATTTGAAATCATTGTCAGAAATGGTTGTAGTGGTTGGGTGGGGTGGGGGGAAAAAGCCTTCACAGACGTTCAGAAGAAACCACAGACCAAAACTAGCAAAAGCAGCAGTTGAGTCTGTATTTACGTATCTACATAAACCGTGGGTGCTAGCATCTCCTAAATGCATGCACTTACCTCAGCCGTGCTCAGACAGCAGGTGAAGATGTATCTGCCTGCACCCTTTCCTTAATAGTGCAGCCAAAAATCTTGGTTGTGTTACGAATGGTCGACAAGAAGCTTTTTAAATACAATCATATCCCCGGAATAAGACACAATCAGAAAGATTCAAATGGGAAGAATCAAAAAATCAGACTTGAAAACAAGTCTGTTTGCTGTCGCTGTGTCTTCTCCTTTGTGCTTCCCCCAGCTGGCACTACTGAAGCTTCACCAAGCTCCCTTCTCCTCCAGGGAAACGAGGGCAGCCTTTATTTCAGTAAATCGTTTTAACTCTGCATAATCTACAGTAGCATCACAAATTTTCAGTTTCATTTCACAGACAAAATCCACTCTGGTGGACTTTGAGCCCACTGGACACAGGTTTCAAACTGTAAATTTTCCAGTCTTGCAGATATGGCAAAAAAAAAACAACCCACCCAGCTACATGCTTGTGACAAAACATCTATCCTTGACATGTTTCCAGGCATTTCTAAGGTGTAGAACTTAAAGGTTAGTAGCATTTTAAAAATTATTTTAAAGTCTGGAAAATAAGTAAGAAGAGATCTGTTTTCCCTGAGCTTACGTTGGACATGAGTTAAACTGTTTTGGCTGAAATTAAAGGAACGCTTCTATCTGCGGTAGAAGTCCAAAAATGGAAATAACAATTCAAATAAATAAAGCTAGGAGCTCCTAAAAACAGAGCCTTACAATTGGAAGTGTTGAACGCTCCTAAAGCAGGTGGTTCTTCCATTCCCAAGGACTGGAGGTTAATATCAGGTCTGCCGTTGCGTTCACGCAGTCCTGCCCGTTCACCCGTGCACCTGGAAAGAGAGGAGCAGCGTTCCAGACAGAACGCCGCGCGTGGGTGTATATGCGGGCACGTCGCGAAGGTGCTGCCTTGCTCTATACGCTGCTCGGTTGGAGAGCATTTAACTAAAACTAGGCGAGAGTTAGCCAATACATGGAAACCCGGATGCCTGTCGTGTATGTGTCTCACTTTGTAGCTGTAAATTAATAGGAATCCTTTTGATTAACGTGATGACAAGCAAATAATATTTTGGCATATCAGGAAAGACTTGGTTAAGCATCTGTCTTGGTCAAATATTGACCTGGAGCATAAAGTGATGTAATGTTCACAACGATTTCGTTTTATGCATCAGATAATATCCTCTGACTTTCCTCTTCCCATCTTTCTGTCTTTTCTCCTGTCAACCTGTCGGCGGAAGTGTCGCTGTCAAGGGTTATGTTGCTGTTAAATCCTGCTGCGGTAGCTGCTGACACAATGCAGCCGTCACGTCCCATTGACAAAAGCCATTTTCTGCACCTACGTTTGTTCATATTCCTCAGGTCGCTGCGCTTGGACAACTGCTTTGGCACGGGCAGTGCTGGACGAGCGTCTTGACGTCCTGGCTGAGGTATCGTGTCACGCTATCGGCGGCGAACCCCAGCGTTACCTGCGGCGCTGTGGCGGGCGTACTTCTGAGCAAGTCCTGCCACGCTGCTTGTTTTGTAGTTAAAGACAACGTTGAACAGAATTGGATGTGGTAAGCAGTAGTTTCCGTGTTGTTCTATGAAAGACTTTAAAACAGCAACAAGCATAACTGCATTTTCAGAATTGTGACCCTTGAAAAAGTTAACAAAAAGTGTTCAACACACTTTCTTTAGTGCCTATTAAACAAGGAGAACTCAGTTAACATCTTTCCTGTGAGATGGGAAAACATGCTGTTTAAAAAGTGGTATTGATTTATTCTTGGCCTTATAGACTTGTAATTCATCACAGCCTTGGTTGATGTTCAAGCTAGTGAATTTTTGAGAAATGCGGTGGAAGATGCCATCTAAAAGAATAAAAATTTAAAAATAGACCAAAATTAAACAAAGCAAAAATCCCCCAGACAAAATCTAGACTTCTGTCAAGGAGAGTGTTGATTACTGATTGAAATAAGACCCACGTAAAGTAAGTTTTAAAATTCAAAATCCCTGTGCCAGATTATTTCTTAACCGTAACATTTCAGTGAAGCTTCTGGGAACAAATGTTCTGTGATGACCTGGAGGAAAGTACAAGCATTAAAATTAGCATTAACGTATACACATTGTATTTATACACCCAACAATAATTTATATAATATATTAGCATACAGTAACAAAACATATGTGTATATATAACATCCATAATTTTGATTATATTTACATATAAAGATT
>NW_010562552.1:0-5063 GCF_000687285.1 Phaethon lepturus
CTCTCCCCTCCCCTCCTCTTCTCTTCACATCTTTTATTTCAAGGAGAAAATGATCAAAGGGGAAGCCTTTGGAATGTTTTGGTGAAATTATCTCTACTTTTCCTTTCCTTTGAATTCAGACAATAATCTATAACTCTAATTTAAGCTTGTAATATTATATTTCACATTTTCCTTGCTCATCAGTCTACTACAAAACCCTACATTCTTGGCAAATCAATTCAAACAGCTCTAGAAATGGTCCTGGAGAGACAGTCATCATGTGAGACTAAAGATTATTTTAAATTATTTTATTTTCGTGCTTAATTTATTTATGTGTAGTTAATGTGTATTCTGAGAACATGTGTATTCGTGTGTGAACGAAAGAGGCCTACTGTTTTTATGATTTTTTAGAAGTCTATAGTGTGAAGGATTTTCTGATTCAACCTCCACATTTGCAGTTATGCCACATGAGTGATATTTCTTTCAATATGCATCATACAAAATTTTTCATATCATCAATCTTCAGCAACTTGCATGAAGTGAATGTAATGTGCTGTTTAGAAATACATTCAGTGTCATTCCTGGAAACAACAAAATTTTGAGTACATCTGAATCTCTCATTATGTCATACTATAGGTACACACTGTCAAACACTGTAAATTCCCAAGCTACAAATCTCTTGAAATTTCATAATACTTCACTCTCAACAATATTTTTTGGTCTGTTGGTTCATTTAGAGCAAACTGTTCAAAATTACATTTATAATAAATACTGAGTATTTGTAAGTCCTATCACTCAGTTATATATTTTATTTCTTTATTTCCTTTATTTTGGGGTTAGAAATATTTGTATAGACCAAGTTTTTTCTGTATGTATGAATACCAGCAGCTATTGATAATAGTTTGACCACATAACATCTTTATCTTACAGGATAAAACATTTCTAATCAACATGTTTCTCCTGAGAAGTCTTTCTTTTTTCTCTCATGTTCAGAGGTCACTGTATGTTCTTGACACTACCATTTATTACTGTGTGAACATCTGAGTATTTGTTCAGATGAGCTCATCTGATTCATCATTTAAGAGTAGCAGTGACAAAAAGACTGGGTGTATCTGAAAGATCAACTTCAGTACAGCAAGCCCACTACAGAGACCAGGAAAACTTGAACACAGTCAAGGATAAACAGAGATAAAGAGAATTTATCTGTTCTTCCTACATGAGTGTACCTATTTCTTATCTATCCCACACAAACAGTGTTTCCCACATCATAATTTATCACAGTTCCTCCGTACAAAACCATGCACATATTATATTGCAAAACCATGAAGAAATTGTAGAAAGAACAAAAGGGAAGATTGTTATTTTGTGCTTTGATGGGAAAAGCACATAATTCCGAAGCAATATCTTCAGTACAATTTGGGAATATTCAAGGAATAAATCTTGACTCCCAAGAGCAGAGCTTCCATGCAACCATTTCCTGTAACAGTATTTATTGAGATTATACTTTCAACAACATGGGACTCAGAGATAATTTTGAAATTCTTAAAATTGAAATCATCCTCTGCAGCTTTTTAGAAAGTAAGCAAACTACTGAAAGTTCTCACAAAGGCAACAAAATCCTTTAATTGCCTTCTTTCCAAGTGCATTTGGCTTAACAAACTCTTTAGGATTTCTCAACACACCTTACAAAGATTAAGTGTACTTCCTTTGCATATTAAATAATAAATTATTATTACTATCATGGCAAATTAGTGAACCAGACTGCCTGGATTTAAATCTCTATTAATTAGCATAGCATGATAAGTATGTAAAACACTGTAAATATTGAGCAGTTTCTCAGTATTAGTCTAATACATTTTTAAGTGAATAAACTCTTCCACCATCATAGGTATATAAAACCCTCAAATGATATGCTAAGCTTTATTAATAAAGGAACAAAGAAAATATTGTTGATTTTCAAACACAAACTGTGTTTCAGTCTTGCTACCTAGGTTAAAAAAGATGTAGGAAGAAAAAAGTCCAGAGAAGAAACAGAAATAATAGCAGGAATACAAAGGTATTTAGGGCACAAGGACACAGAAGTTTACCAGCAGTTAGTGAAGCTCAGAGGAACTTGTGTTGAGAAAATGCTTAGGCATTTTTAGAAATCCTACCTGTGTAATTAAGAGGGAAAAAAATTGCAATGCATTTATATTTGTTTACACAAAATAGGATTCCAAGAATCACCTATGAAATTAAAAAGGAAAAGAATTTAAAATGTTGAAGTATCTGTGGATATGCATCTGTCATATCTATATATATATCAGTATCCATCTAGAGTGATACATATCAATATCTAATGCACCTATCATAATCAGTGTAAGTCTAAACTCTATATCCATATTTTTGTGATAAGGTAAAGGTATTATTTAGATCTCTTTTTAAGACTAGATATTTTTACAAAGAATAAGATTTCCTTCAATTCAGTGGCTTATACATGAATTCCTATGCAATATTGATCTTTATTTTCAGAGGCATTAAGCTAACCATTAACTTCAATTTTAGAGCAAAATTTTACTTTAAAGTTAATTTTTCTCAATTAGTCCCATTAGATGTTACATATCCCTTTTGAAATATGTTGTTCACAATAGAGGACTTCATGGATAACTGTTCTGAATTGCTGTAGTCATTTATATCTTACTAACATCCAGTTTTCATTCCTCGTAGGTTTTACGAAAACTGTTGTATTACTGCCTCATGCATCACTATTTTACAACAAAATCTAAGGAAATGAAGAAGCATTTAAACGTGAAACAAAATACATTAATAACAAACACGCAAGAAAGACATACAATGCTGAGATTCATTGGTGCTGCAATAAAGCCATCATTCATATACATAAGAGACAATTGAAGGGGCAAGTTTAACTTTTTGTATGGACAAATGATCAAAACATTGAATAGTTATAGAAACATAGAATCATAGAATCGTAGAATAGTATGGGTTGCAAGATACCATTAAACGTCATCTAGTCCAACCTCCTGCAAGGAGAAGGAACATCTTCAACTACATCAGGTTGCTCAGAGCCGCATCCAACCTGACCTGGAATGTTTCCAGGGATGGGGCATCTACGACCTCTCTGGGCAACTTCTTCCAGTGTTTCATCACCCTCACTGTAGAAAATTCCTTCCATATATCTAGTCTAAATCTACCCTCTTTTAGTTTAAAAACATTACCTCTTGTTCTATTGCAACAGATCTTGCCAAAAAGTTTATCCCCATCTTTCTCATAATCCCCCTTTAAGTACAGAAAGGCTGCAACAAGGTCTCCCCAGAGCCTTCTCTTCTCCAGGCTGAAAAACCCCAACTCTCTCAGCCTGTCCTCATGTTCCATCCCTCTGGTCATTTCTGTGGCCCTCCTCTGGTCCCTCTCCAACATGTCCATGTCATTCCTGTGCTGAGGGCTCCACAGCCGGATGTAGTACTTCAGGTGAGGTCTCAGCAGAGCGGAGTAGAGGGGCGCTCTAGAGAATCACCCCCATCAACCTGCTGGACACACTTCTGTGATGCAGATCCAGATATGGTTGACCTTCTGGGCTACAAGCACACATTGCCTGCTCATGTCCAGCTTTTCATCCACCAGCACCTCCAAGTCATTCTCAGCAAGGCTGCTCTCAATCCCTTCATCCCCCAGCCTGTCTTGATACTGGCGGTTACCCCAACCCAGGTGCAGGACCCTGCACTTGCCCTTGTTGAACCTCATGAGGTTCAAATGGGCCCATTCCTTGAGCTTGTCCAGGTCCATCTGGATGCCATCCCGTCCCTCAGGTGTGTCAACCAGGCCACGCAGCTTGGTGTTGTCTGCAAACTTGCTGAGGGTGCACTCAATCGCACTGGCTATGTCATTGATGAAGATATTAAACAGTACTGGTCACAAAATGGACCCCTGAGAGATACTGATCTCCATCTGGACATTGAGGTGTTGATCACTGTTCTCTGGATGAGACCATCCAACCAATTCTTCATCCACCATTCGAATTTATATCTCTCCAATTTACAGAGAACATTATTGTTCTTAACCGTGTCAAAGGCCTTTACAGAAGTCTAGATAAACAACATCCATAGCTCTTCCCTTGTCCACTGATGTGTTCACTCTGTCATAGAAGGCCACTAGGTTGTCAGGCGGGACTTGCCCTTGGTGATGCCATGCTGGCTGTCTCAAATCACATCCCTGTCCTCCATGTGCCATAGCATAGGTTCTAGGAGGATCTGTTCCATGATCTTTCTGGGTGAGGCTGACACGTCAAGGGGCCTCCTTTCTTTCTTAGCATCTAGGTGCTAATGTCTTTTTTTTATTTTGCCAAACCCTTTGAATCATCAAATATCTTAATGATCTTTTTCCAAAATAGTGGAACAGCTGTAGCATCTCAAAATTGGGGATAGATTCACAGCAAACACTGAACAGTTGTCTGAAAAGAGTCTTAAAGAACATCTCTGTTCAGTGTGTACTCTGTGTTGTTCTCAGCAGCTACCACTGTGCTCCTGAAAGATGGTATAAAGAATCCACTTGAATTCCACCAGATGTTAGTGATTTAATCATTCCTCTTCAAACATTTTGCACATCCTGTAGTGTTCTCCACTGGGAACAAGTAGGCAGCATGCTAAGAAAAGCTTATGTCTTTCAAATCAACCTGAGTGTGATAAGGTTTTGAATGTTTCTTGTTACTGCAGTCTGCTGGCAATTGTCAGAATCCTGAAAAAGACTGCAAGTTAATTGCTGCTTCCTCTACAGCATGGGAATAGGTCGTTAGAGTCCCATTTAGAGAAAGAGAAGAAAGCCCTTTCGAAGAAACATTTAGTCCAGGCAGATATTGGGTAATTAGAGTCTAAAAGAAGGTGAACTAGGAAAGAGATTTAGGTTAGAATTCCTTTTAAAGTTCATTTTGGTTTTCAGTACAACTTCACTTACTGAATATATGCAAATTATGCTGTTTCTGAAGATTTGTAATCTTAAGTGGGTGCACAGATCATTATAACACTTAGTAGCTCTAGGAAAAAGTTTTGTACCCACTAGAATATTAGCCATAGATAATGATTTTCAGCAGG
>NW_010562552.1:5079-7914 GCF_000687285.1 Phaethon lepturus
CCTCTGGTGAAAAATATAGACTTGCAAACATCAAAATATTGTGTCCATTAGAATGTTTGACAGAATAACTCAAGTCAAAAAATGTAAAAACTGAGGATTTTTTTTAATTAAATACTCAGCATTTTGGCTTTACATTTCTTGTGTCTTTTTAAGTCTTTATAAATGCTCATGTTTGAAATTTAATACTCATTTTGTAGCAAATATTTCATATCATCCCAAATAATTCCTTTTTGATTTACTGGTTGAGCTAGAGGATGAATTGAAATTCACCTTGCAGTGGTTGCTTTCCTCTTTTCTGAATTGCCAATGAACCAGGAAAGCAGCTATTTGTTCAAGTCTATAATTGTGCTATATATAATAATTTTCCTAAAACGTCTTCCATCCTAGAAAGATTTCCCTGCTGAGTTTGCTTATTTCTAAAAATGAAAATGCTTGTAAAACCCTGAAAGACAAAGCTTGCACCAAACTGAAGACAAAAAAAATCGACGTACATTTTACGTTATTTTGATAGATGGAAAAGGTCATCGACTCTAAATTTTTATTCACTCTGTATTCCTGACAAGATGTGCAGCCTCACTGGTAATTATAGGCATTGTCTGCCTCTATTAGCATTGAAGGAAATAAACACCTAAATTTAGTCCACCACAATTCTTTCTTGCATGTGTGGCTGGTGTTCCCATCTTAAGCTAGATTTATTCTGGTTCACTTAAGTAAAGTATAGAATATATCTTTTTGTGATGGCTATGAAGAATACATACCAGAGAGATTCACCTTAGTTTAGGAACGGCAATTAATGCAGGACTATTATAATCATTTATTGATATCCAGTTCAAATTTTATTTTATTTATACTTTAATAAACATTTGTAATCTGCACTGGTGTTTTCATTAGCTAGTTTTTCAAATGTAAGAGCACTCATCAACGTGCGTAATGTGGCAGTGTTATTGTACTGACCAAATAACAGCTTAATTTTTAAAATGCATTATTACAGTTTTTCTTTCAGTTCTTTCATTTTTATACATAACATCTGACAATATACATAAAAGTTCAGTGTGCTCTGAATATTGATACATTAGCTTGGGCGACATCGTTACTCATGCAAAGTAAACCTAATATAAAATATCAGGCCCAGCATATGTGCACTTATGTTACTTATTTTACCAACATTATATTATTGAAACTTCTAACTCAGTTAGATTCATTTTACTATGATTCATAAAAGGAGGTCTTTGTGGTATGAGAATACACTAAGAAGAATGCTGAAAAAAATATTGTTTTCAAAACCTTTCAGCGAGCTAAAATAAATCTGATATTTAAATAGCAAGTCTTGGAATCTTATAGTATTTGCCCATAAAAAACAAAATCAGAGTTTCCCAGTCAGATAATGCCAGTGCTCCTAGCCCAGCTGGCTTGTGACATACTAGACTACCAGTCTGCCACATATATACCATTTAGTACAGAAACTTTTATTAGACTTTGTGCCAGTGGTACTCACTTTAATCTGACTCAGGATCACATTTGTCAAATATAAGAATGGAAATATGGGGGATAGAAAGACACCATTACAAAGGTAGATTATTTTTAGATAACCCAGAAAATTACAAGTGTGTAGCAGTTACTCATAAGATAGGAGCCTTAGCACTGATGCCAGTTCAGATTAGTAAAGCAAAACAGAAGGAAAGGAAGATATCAGACCTAAAATATAAGATTAAAAATTTTTTTTTTTAATTTGTGTAGCCATTCATCAAATAGAGAGAAAGAGAGTAACCAAATAATTCCACACAGTCTATTTCTAGATATATCTCACATCAAACCACACTGGCTTCTAAGCATTTTCTATACCTTACTGGTAAAATAAAGAGACTTCAAAATGCAAAATCAATTGACAAACACTCACCTGGAGATTCCTTCACATGCTTTTCTTCTTTTTTTCCTTAGTTATTTAATATATAGTATTGGATGAGAGTAGAAAAATTGGATGGTCCTTACTGAAGTCAAAGGACTTTTAAAGACCATGTTTAAAAAGCCAGCTGTTGACTTTTGTTAGCATGGCTGGGAAGCTGCAGAACCTGGAGAGATCTTTGTGGTATAACTTTTGAACTCATCTCCTCATCTGTTTTTAATTTGGACTGTTCAGGACGAGGTTCATTTTCTCATCCTTCCTCCTCTCTTTCCACCTGTGGATCTTCCAAGTGTGTCTGCATGTCCTATGGTCCTAAGTGTACATGAGCTTTCTGGTGGTAAGGTACTTTATCAGAGTTCAGCTGTCCATATAAAATGCTCTTCAAATGCAGTTTGGTGGGGAAGGAAGGAGGAAATTGGGAAGGGGAGGTAAAAACAAACAAAATTTAGATTAATGTTAATTCCTCCCACTTACAATTTGTTCAATACTTCTTCTCTGGGTTTATTTGTTTGTTTGTTTGCTTGGTTTTTGTCAAGGGATATATCTAAGTTAAATATCACTGCAAATACCACAACACAGCAGTAACTACAGCATTATCTGTGTTCTCTCTGTGCACTGGGCAGACGATTTTTAATTTCATACATCATTTACAACTTGCTGCAGTGATTCTACACAGTCAGTACGTCTCCTTGTCACAAGGAAAAAGAGACTGGTAGCATTTTACCTCTGATCCCAGATTCCCTAGTTTTAGACTGCTTATTAGCACTTGAGTTGCAATCCAGTGCTGACACTTCAGAAAGGCACTGAGTCATCCAAATAAAATATCAAAAGAAGCATCCAAATTGCATTATCTTCTGAGAAAATGAAATATATCTCCAAACTATGTTTTTTGTCTATAACTGTATATTTATTATATATATTATATATTTACA
>NW_010562553.1:0-32605 GCF_000687285.1 Phaethon lepturus
CTCTCTGGGCTTAGCTGTCCAGCCAGTTCTTCATCTAGTGAAGAATGCACCTGTCTAAGAAGAGAAGGCTCAGGAGGTGATCTCATCAATACAGATAAATAAATAAAGGGGAGGGTGTTAAGAAGATGAAGCTGGACTATCTCCAGTGGTTTCCAGTGACAGGACCAGGGCAGTGGGCACAAACTGAAACACAAAAGGTTGCTCCTGAACATCAGGAAACACTTATTTACTGTGGGGGTGCTCAAGCACTGGCACAGGTACCCAAGGAGGTTGTGGAGTCTCCCTCTTGGAGATCTTCAGAAGCCATCTGGACACGAGCTTGAGCAGCCTGCTTCAGGTGACGCTGCATGAGCAGAGGGATTGGACAAGGTGACCTCCAGAGATCTCTACCAACCTCAACCATTCTGTGATTTAAAGGTTTCTCATGTGATGCAGGCATATGTAGGCAGATATTTGCCGCACTTAATCTGCTTGAGTTAAATAACAAATTGTGGAGCTTTTTATATATGCCACAATTTATAGCATGCTTTCCTCCAATAATCCATGTCGCATTCACAGTATGCAGGATATTTTTAGGCAATTCATCCTCCTTTCTGTATGTTTTATGAAATCCATTATTCAAAAGGAAAAATCAGCTGCTAGAAATGCCCCCTGAAGTTGCATGTCCTAGTAAGCTGTGCATTAATCAACCTTATTTGTCAAATAATCAGAAATGCACATGTGGCATAAATAGCTTGGACAATCTGTTTCTCCATTCTGTAGGAACTCAGTTGTGCTGTCATGTAAATATGAGTTCTCTTGCTACTTCTGTCCTAGTTGGACGCTTGCAGTTTTTGAGGGGAGTACTCACTCTTTCTTTTCAGTCAGTACTGGGGAACAAGAATTATTCTTAGACCATTGGCTGTCTGCTGATAATTAAAGACAAGTCAGGTTTATGAATCTGGTTCAAGAGGTGCTAGAGGTAGCGACTAGTTTCTGATTTACATCTGAGTAACTGTTCTTTCCGAAGATTGATTGCCAGAGGTCACTGAATTAAGAAGAGAGATGAACAGTAAGGACTTTTTTCAACATTGTCTAGGTATAGGAGGACAACAGAGTAACAGCAAGGGGAGATAAGGTGACTGGTTTTCATTTTAGTGTTGCATATCAAATGCTTGAAAAGGCACACTTTAAAGTGGGTCTTCATTTGAATGTTGCTAAAAACCAAATTCTGACTGCTGTGGTTAGTTGAATTGAAAATACTTGCTCTGATCTGTAAAAGACTACTTCAAAAATAGAAATTATATCTAAGGGGCCATATATAATTTGTGCATTGTTAGGGACTGAATGGGCTTCCATGGAGTTTTCTTTTATGATTCATGGGAATCATGAACTGCAACTGTTGCTGCAGTAAACAGTGCAGGCCTTTTATTTTAAGAGAAACTGAATTCTAAGTCTGATGGACTTCCAGTTCTTTAATGATGACTCCTATATCCTAGCTTTAGGAAGGAATAGTGCAGGTGTTCTTCAGGTTGATTGGTTGAAACCGCTGTCAAGCTAGAAATGCATGGTTCTCATAGAAGGCCAATCAGCATGTGAACAGCCTAGATCTCAAAGTTTTGTGCCTAGCTTGAGAATGTTTCTTCTTTTTGTACAAATACATGGTACAGTTGCTAACAGAAAATACTACAGGTATAAATTTACTTAGCAAGCAGGGAAGCTGCTTTTAGAAGGTTCTACGGTCTCTTTGGATTTGATACATTCTACGTCAGTGATTCTTTTTTTCTGGGTGTCACGTATTTTAAGTTAATCAATCTGGGCAAGTTGGGGTAGGTTGACCAGGAACAAAAATCACAAAGTTTGGAATTCTGGATAACCATATTATTCTTCCTCTGCCCACTTCAGGAGCTCTCATTAAGGGACTAGTAATAGTGACAGGTCTTCCTTCAAGCCCTTAGACACTGTCTAAAGAAAGTATTTATTGCCTGTTATGTAAAATCTTCTGTATGTAATGTTTCATAAAGGGAAGACTACTTTTATGTATAAATTATTGCCATTTTGGTTTTACTGTATTTATTTATTCATTCTTCATACTTCTTTCTTCCTTCTTCCTCAATATCTGCAGAAAGTAGATTTTGCATAGTTGATCAGACCACTTCATTGTCTGTCAATAGTGAGAAAGTGAGGTTGTGCAGGGATAGAAAAAGACTGCTTGATAGTTACTAAGAAAGTATCAAGTGTAATTCAGTTTCCTCTCAGATATTATTTTACATATCTGTAATTTTATAAGAACTTTTAAAATCCGTTAGTCAGAGGACTAAACAGGCATGATTCAGGTCAATAGAATCTAGGCAACTTCTACTTTCTATATAGGGAATGTCAATGTCTGCAATATTGTATCAGTTGTGTGGGCTTTGTAACACACGTCTGAGAAACTATTTCTTGGCTGAATCCTCCAGATCTGGTGCCTGTGTTCATGTGCTGGTCTTTCATTCATCATATAATCATCTCTAAACAGAAAGGAGATCCCTTGTTAGTCACCAGCAGTGGACATTGTGTGGAACGTCACTTAAAGATGAAATAACAACTACCTGCTTCAAAACAGTTGCGATTCTTTGAGATTCCTTCCCACGCATTGGATGTGTTTTTACATGCTTAAATGCAAAGTCCTCCCCCTGTGACATTCTGTTAATTATGGGAGAGTTTAGGTTACTCTACTCTTATGTCTTTCAGTAATGGGGAGTCACAGGAAAGCAGGAGGCATCCCAAGACTGCAAGATGCTGCTGGTCAGCCTAATCTAAAACTACATGTAACATATATATTTATCAGGAATAAAGTTGATTATTGAAGTTGACGTGAAGATCCACAGTTACTACAGAGTAGGAAACAAACCCATTTCTTAATATTGCTGTAGGTCATCTGTATGTTTGAGCTTTTTATGGGTTTATGGACTTAATTAGCTGTGTCATGTTACTATGTTTAGATTCTCTTACAGAAGTTTTTTACATGCTGTTAACTTCTTAGTTCTTCATTTTACTTGTTGGTCACTCCACCTGTATCATTTCTTGAATGGCCAATGAACATCCTTTTATACAGGTTGTATCACCTTCTGTCCTACAGATTATTCCTCAAATAACTTGATACATAAAAACTATTTTGATCTTCTTGTCTCCTCTTCAACTAGTTCAAACTCTGTTTCTAGTCCTGCAATCTCAAATATAGAAATGTGTTTGTGTCTTATAATCTGTCTCTGTTGCTTAGGACTAACATACACTGAAATGGGCCCTTCTTTTTCTTTACTGTACTTAGAACCTTCCTTTTCTGTAACATCATTAAGATTTGATATTATGTAAGGACACAGGTATTGGCTTTTGCTTGGGACACTCAGAATATGTGGCATGTTTTACAATACCATAGATACGTGAAGTAATCCTTTATGAATTCATTGTATGAACTGGCTTATTATTTAGTGTCCTTCATATTCAACTCTGGTATGCGCTACAGTAGTTCAGTGCAATTCTCTGGCTACAGTTTAATGCTGCTTATTATTTAGTCTTTTTTTAACTACTAACAATATCGATCTGTGTATATACATGGTCTACTCTTGTCTGCGTGTTGTACACTCTAGTTTAATTATTTTGTTTCTTTTATAGGTATTTCTAATTCCTTTTTTGGACTTGAGTATGCAGCTTGTGGCTGCACATTGATAAACCCATATCAAATCTAGAACCTAACACTAATGATTAGTAGTATAACAGTTGCCTGAAATTTCTGTTATTTACAGTGTGACAAAATTGTGGAATATTAGAGAATAAAACCACTGGGCTTCTTGGAAAAGCTTTAAATAGTTTTTTTAATCACTCATGGCAACTGAGCCTTGCCACATAGAATCATTGTGGAGGTTGACCTGTCTACTTACATAATTTACTGTTCTTAAAATTTGAGTGCATCCAACTCAGTTAAGTCTACAGGGCATGATTTGGTAAACATCATCTCTGTTTTTGTTATGAGCTGAACAGTTTTGGCAGTTGTGTGTTAAAATTATGCAGATAAACATGAACAAGTGCCTCTTGTGCTACAAAATATTCCAAGAAGCTTTATCCTTGGTAATAAGTTCTAGTGACTTAGAAACTCAGTTTACAATGTAGAGCAATTGCTAATTTATTTCTGTATTGCTTTTTCTGATGCTTCACAAAAACATGTTAAAAGGATTAATTTCTTCGATTCTTTTGATAGGTATGCACAGAGCTATTGTAAAGAATTTGTATTTTGCCTTTCATTCATTTTCAACTTCCATGTCAGGTGACCCTTTAAAATTAATATCCTTGGGACGTGATGATTCTAACACATGAGATCAGACTGCTTTTCTCCCTTTGAATTCTGAATTTTAGTATTTTCTGATAGGAATGTTGGCTGTAATTCTTGAAACCAAGCTGTTTTATAATACTCTTTCTATAAAGTTTCATGTCTGTATATAAAGTCTACTTGAATTCTACCATAGCTAAATCTGGATGTTACTTATCATAGAGGAAGTAGGCTACATTGGAGTGCTGCAAAAGTTGTGTAAGTAGTGCTCCAGATACTGTTTGCTAGTCTCTGAGAAATGGAACATACATGCAGGCATTAACTGCTGAAAACTACAGTTAATAATGACCATGCCTTTGTGTTCAGGCAAATTATTTTTCATTTCCCTATGACAAAGAGAGATTCCTTTAAGAGGAATGCTAGCTGTCTTAGCCTTGAACTTGGATTGCAAGACTTTGTTTTGGCAAATTGGTTATGGTGATGGGATTATAAGTTTCGGTCAGCAGCCTGGTCCTGCTGGAAATGAGAATTGCCCTCTCTTCTTGCCTTCCCATATAACTAAGAAAAAGTAGATAGAGAAAGAGCAGATTTTACTTCTATTCCTTTGTCTCCTATGCCTTCTGTGGTAGATGGCAAATATAATGGATACCTTGAACTCTTTTAAGTAAATACAAGTGCTTGATGTTGCAGACAGTAATCAGTTACTCTCTTTTGACATTGGAATTGATTCAGATAATCACTTTTAATCATGACCTAAACCAGCAAGCAAGGGACTTTGATTTAAAGCATCTGTTATAATCTTGAAAAGCATTGGTAAATTTTTGTTCTTTTCTTGAAGACAATGGGGTTTTCATTAGTTGTTAATCATAAAAGGATGTCAATTTGCAGCTAAAAATAACCTTTCATTTAATTTGATATTTTGTTTTGTTACCAAATGAAAGACTACCCATTTGTATACAGATTTATTCATGCTGATATACGTTAACATTTAAATGATTAAAAAACCCCCGAATTATCTGAAGTGTATCTGTCAGAAAGGAAAAGGTAAGCTAGGTAGCACAGCTTCTAAATTTAGAACTAACTAAGTCACTAAAGAAAAGAAGTATTATTTATAATTAATACATTAAATTAATCATTTTTGGTCACATTACCCTTATAGATCTTAAAAGGAGAGAACATTCTCTCAGACCTCATTTTCATTTATATTTTCATTTTCATTTATATTTTGGCAGCAGGTTTTTGTCTTTTTCAGTTTCCAACTAAGACTGAATGAACTAGTCATTGAATGCAAGTAGCTGAAACATTAAAACAAAAAAAATGTTTCTTTTAACATCTGCAGAAAAAACTACTGCTGTCAAGAATTAATTTAGTATTTCAACAAACTGTACACCCAAGTGGTCAGCTAATGAATTGCTTTTGACAATCTTTGAAATTTTAGTAGCAAAAATGTACTACTGAAATATTGTTTGAGTATGGTATAAAATTATTGATAGCTTGTGGTAAAAATTATGTTAAATATACATAATGGTGTAATATACAAGTTTATTTCTCAAGTAAAAAATAACATGTTTCATCAAAGACTCAAACTAATTTGAGCTCGTGGTGAAGAGAAAGAAGAGAAGAAACTTGTTGGAAGTGAAGAGCAGTACTTTAAGCTTAATGCTTAAATTAAATACAAACTATGCCATCGTTACGCAGGCCTCCAGAGCCCTGCTACCTGTCATGTGTACTGGGAGCATGTGCATCTGCTTATCAGACTAAAAACTTTCCCAAATTCCTATAAGCTGTTAGCTGCTGCTTTACAGGAGAAAAGGAGCAATAGTGGTGGCCATACCATGTCTGGGAACATTAAGACAGAGCGAGCTTCCAGCTATGCTAGCATTACAGGTGGTTGTGATAAGTATTTCAATGGGGACTGTTTGTGTATGTGCCTTTTTTAAGTATTTCTGTTCTGTTGTTTGCCTAGCTCTGCTATGTATGTTTTTGGATTTTACTATCCAGATGTTTGTCAGAAGTGAGCAGAAGCTAGAGAAAAAGGCTTGCAAACCTATTCAGCCACAGAATGACTACAGGGAGAGGCAATTTTTTGCCAAAGTGTGTCTGAGCAATCAATTTTTAGTCCCACTTTGTTTAATGAAACTTTTTTCCCATAGCATGACTGTACTTTGAAGAAAATGTCATGAAATACTGTTTCAGAGAGGTTCTTTATGAGACTGGTGTTAATTGGTACTTTCTTTTTCAGCTAATCTGCCTGTACCTACTATTGCTGCAATAGATGGAACTGCATTAGGTGGTGGCCTAGAACTTGCATTAGCCTGTGATATAAGAGTGGCAGGTATGTCTGAATCCTGTTTATAGAACATAGGATTATTAGTGTTGCAGATGGCTTGACTAATCCTTGTTTTGATAACAACCTTATAAAACATGTTTTACAGTTTGACGTTGTTTATAACCAATTATTTTAAAGGGATTTAGCAGAAACCTCTCAAGTACTTGATAATGTTTAATTTCAAACAACTTGGGACTGATAGCTGGATTTGTTTTGTTACATGTTTTATTTTATTCTTATGACCTTCATTTATCAGTATGGCCAGAAGGATTGTGTAGTTGTTTTGATATTTTATTTAGTAATTAAGGTAGTCTCCTCTTCTGTATTTGAAGTGTATTAGATGGAGATTTGATTTTATCTAAACAGGTTGCAGGGAAAAGCAAAAGTGTTTAACAACAGTATTATTACACAAGCAATTAAGCTGTTATAAAAGAAAAGTGACAACAGCACGTGAAAAGGGGAACCTTGACCTATCCAGCTGTCAGAACTCTAGAGCCATTTGTTGGAAAGTGAATGGAAACTTGGTCCTGAACAGTTGCCCATAACTTAGGGTATATAAAGCTGTTTGACCCTTAGAGAATATTCTGTCAGCTAAAGAATTCATAATAATCAGATACAGACTTCTACCCCATTTTAAGATACTAAATAATAAGTCTTTTTCTTTCAGTATTTTACATTTTGCAAGTAAGTCTCTGTTACTGTATTTGCTTACTTGCTATGTGAAACTTAATGAGGTACAGGACTTGCCTGGATTGGAGTAGTTGGATCTTTTACTAAAGGCAGATCAGTTGAATCTATTTAAAGATTTTCATTAAAAAATGTCTTTTAAGTAATTTATTCTTCATTATGAAGGAAATGTAATACATTAACGATCTTGTAGGTCATTATTACATTTTTTCAAAGTTTTTTTCCTATGGTTTATAGTAAGAACTCATTTATATTCTGTTTTTTAGCCTCTTCTGCTAAAATGGGCCTAGTTGAAACAAAGTTGGCAATCATTCCAGGTGCAGGTATGAATGTTTTGCTTTTGTTACCATAGATAACTAAATAACACATGCTCTTGATATTTAATTTTGGATTGTTGTTTATGAATTTCTGCTTATTTTTATATTTCCATTAAGGATCATGGCATGTTTTAAAGCTTATTACTCATATTACTTACCAAAATTAATTAAAAAATGTATTTCTCATTTTAGGGAGTGGAACTTGTATATTATGTTTTTAATCAAAGTCTTCATTAACTACGTATTGAGTGATTCTGTAAATGATGTTTGATGTCTTGATCTGAAGCCTGAATAATTTTGCTAAGGATCAGACTAGGAAAAAAGAGAGAGTTAACTATCAGTGTACAAAAATGGTAATTTAAATAATAATCCACTTTTACATAACTTCTGGTACTTTAGGATACAAATTCTGTATTCATGCTGCTTGTAAATTGGTTATAAAGAATTTTTAAAACTGAAAATATAGCTGTGAATAGATCTTTTGTCTTACCAACATTTTTTGAGATTTTTGGGGTAAAAAATTTGGAAGATCAGTTGACTGCCTTTTCCTGGATTCAGGATGGATGAAAGTTATATAAAGAATAATGGTTGAGGCCATCTTTGTGTTATGAAACCTTTTGTTTTTATTTTATGGATAAATCATTGTCACTTCAATTCCCCCCTTCTGGGGAAAGGGCAATAACTTGAAAACAGGTGCATCCCTGTAACCCCCACCTAGCTTTGGCCTTTATTTCTAGTAGTTCTGGGGAACTTTATACCCTGTCTTTGCCCCTATTTTCTTTCTAATGGGTGGAAACTATTTTGAAAGCACTGCCTCCAATTTTAATGGGTAACATTGCAGCTCATGTAGAGCAGACAGTAAAAACTACCGTAATGGGAGCACTGGTATGAACTTTGTGTAAGCAACTATCCCATCCTATCACTAATCTAGACAATTACAGTACAATTTCAAATGCTCTATTATTATGGTTATTGCTGAGTTGTCATTTCAGTAAGTACTTTCTCCCTGTCTCTCTCTCTCTCTGGTCAGAGCTACATTTCATATAAGGAGAACTGAGTTATGATGACTGGTCTCTTTTTGTCAGTGGATAAAGATAATAGTGTAGGTGATTTTAAGGATATACTTCCTTCTGATGGTGGTGTAATGAAATAATGTGCCTTGACATTAAGTGCTAGTGAAGAAAAAGACAGAAAATGATGTTGTTTATCTTTGCTGGCAAGTTTTTCCCCTTCGTCCTCCCACTCCACCCTCTCCTAAGGAATTCTGCAGGACAGTGTTGGAGACATACTTTCTGGTTCAAGAAAATCAGGTCAAGTTCTCCATGTATTTTCAGTATTCAACTTATGTCGGTTGTCTCATGTTTCCTTGTCTTCATTTAATTATAGATGTTTTAAACTTCTAACGCTTTCACCTTAAAATGCTAGCTGACTAACTTATAATGAGTTTCATTCAGAATACTTTATTGCTATTCAAAGACTGAGGTTTGAAAAATCTTTTTCTTCCTCATCCTAAAATAATGATTTTGGCATATATTTTCAGTTTTTTGAAAATATGACAGAGTTCACCATGTTACAGTGCCTTTTTAAACTTAAAACATTTTGTGGTATCTTCAGTGATTAATACCTATAAGCCTATCTGAGGACTATTTTTCCTGAATGTATTTGAACTTATCACAACTTTTTCCTGATCAGCCTGTAATTGCACCAGTCCTGTTGATTGATGATGAACAATGACAATGTTTCAGCCCTTTTTAGCTCCTGTCATTGAGACAGTAATTGATGATGCTTTGTGTCATCAGAAAGTGAAGAACGAGTGGAAGAATTTTGCCTATGTCGTTTAGGTAGAGAAGCCAGATATGCCCACTTGAACCATAGACTTCATGGGTTTACTCGAATATTTTCTAAGTCCTTAATACAAGCTGCTCTGAGACAAAGCAGGACAGGGCAGTGGAGCTGAAAAGAGAGCTGTAGCCATTAAGAGGCCTCAGTAGGTTTCTGCTGCCATCTAGTACATCTGAAACATGCCGACCAAACATTTTGCTTCTTCGAAGTAGGTCCCTACAGGATGGCAAGCTGTTACCTTTTTTATTCTGGTCCATCAGCTGCCACGAGTATGTGATAGATGTAAAATTTTTAACTTGTGTGATAATTAATGTAGGTGTTTGAGGATGTATGAAAAACTTCTTTATTTTCTGTTCACTTTTTTTAAAATCCCAGGCATTACACTCAAAAAGCAATGTTAAAGGAATGTTACTAGAATTTGATAGAATTAAAATATAGAGTCAGGGCAGATCATCTGTGACATTTTGGACCTTGTTGTATGTCACATTTTATACCACCCTGTTTTGAAATGGGGTCATCAAAAGATTCAGTCAACTGCTACCTAGTGACCAACCAGTTTTAACATAAATATCCCAAGTGCGAGAAATTTTGTTTTTTGAATATGCACAGAAGTACTGCAACCTTATAAAGGCTAAGGCTCAGCAGCAGTTAGATGAATTGTGGTTAATATACCAAAATTAATTGCTTCCTCTAAGTCTGCTGAGGGTCTCAACTAAGTAGGCATTTGCAGAGCATGCCTTACCTGTGGTAGCAGGTTGAGTGTCCTCAGAAAATTCTTCCATGGTGAACAGCAGAGCAAGATCAAGTAGGGTGACAGGAGTGCCTCCTTTTATACAATAGCTTTGTGCACGGACCAGCTGCTCAACTTGTGAGGGAGAAGGATTGATTCTTCTGCCTTTGGAAATTTAAATCCAGTTCTCTCCACTATGAAAAAAACCCTTAGCTGCCAGACTGTGAGCTAGGGAAAGTAGAAAATCTTTCCATTTTTCCTCTTCAGTACATTCCAGTGTCTAGTAAGGAAGTCAAGATTCAGAGAACTACAGGAAGTGTGTAACAGAAAAATGGCTTAGTAACTCGGTGCTGGGAAAGCTACTTGAGAAATAATACTGATAATTTCTGTTTTCTAAAGAAAGTCTGCCAATCACTATTCATTGCACAAGTAGTCTTATGCCACCACAACAGGCATATGTATCAGACTGTCTATTTGTGTGTTTGTCCCCTCTCTTTCTCACTTTTCTTCCGTATGAACTTAGAGTCTGTTGGCTGGTTGTGGTCTAATTTGACTATAGGGCAGTGGTCGCAAAAAAGAGTCCCTGGAATTTTATTAAAAGTATGTGGCCAGATGAAGTGAAAATTTTATTGTCCTCAGATGAAATGTTTCAGCATGAACTAACCTCTTCTTGGGCATGAAAGAATGGGCACAGGAGAGAGGTGTTGTGAATGTTCTAGCTGTGGAAAATGTTTCAGTCAGAATACTCCTCTCACTGGACAGCAATGAGTTTGTATGAGACAGGATTTCATGGGAAACCAGACTTTTTATGTGGTTTAAGTAGATGCTTGTTATCAGCCTGAGTGTCTTTTGTCAAAGCTGTTCATTGCTAAAAGGAGTTGAGTTTTTGGATCTCTTAGACAAAAAGCTGTTTAAACAACTAATTTTCTGTGTAACGCTGTAGTCTGTGCAGAACTCAGCATAATGTAGGAAGAGTCTTTTTTACACAAGAAGTCATGTTTTTTACAGGAAGTCATGTTCCTTCCCTTTGTTTTTGTTTCCCAAACTGAAGTAAAAAGAAAGCAAACCTCTTTCATTAATTGAATGAATGTAGTTTCTGGTGTCTCTCAACTCGCAAAGAAAGGGTTTCACAGTGACAATTTTAGCCTTAGCTGAAAACTCTCTGTTGGAACATTTGTATCTCAAGTCCTTTGTTTTTCTGCTCTTTAACTTTTTAAAGCTATCTCCATCCATTATTTATTTCTGTTGCTTACCTCTAGATTTTCACAATGGATGGAATACTGGGCCTGCAGTTGATAGATGATGCCTTGCTGGCAGATCTGCTTTTATTTGTTAGTATCTTATTTGTATACAACTCAGTAATAGATCTGTTATGAGAAGATAAAAATGCTTATAAACAACATACATAAACTTTCTTACTCTGTTAATAGAATGAGATATGATTGGTTGGACAAGGGAAAACACTATGTGATGGTAGAAGTAGAAAAGATAGGTGTATGTATAAAAAATAATTTGGGTTTTCTTCATGCATTTTTTTCCATGAAAATTTCGTTTCTAAACCTGAGGTATTGGTATACATCAACAATTACGTTTCCACTAAAAAGACAAAATGAAATAATGGAACTTCATTGAAATTAATACACTTGTGTCAGTAGGTAATTTGACCTGCCTAGGTTAAAACTGAAGCTACAGGCCTGCATACAGCTGTCACTCCTTTTTTTTATGTTGTTTATGAAAACATTTTAATTAGCAAGGCTTCATTCAACTCATCAAAACAAATTTTACCTTTGTTCTTCCCTGCTCCTCCCCAAAACCCCACTACTTCATTACAGAGCTGTCTTCCACTGTTTAAAGGTAAAATAAAAACCCAGCACATAATCCCTGGGATCATGCTTTCCTTGACAGCATTCAGTTTAAAAACATATTTTACCAAGAAGGCTTTTAAAAATACCAAAAAAAAAAGGAAAAAAGAAAAAAAAAAACCACCTCTGTTAAATCTTTAAAAAAGTCTTTGTAAATGAGCTGTATCTTCTTTCTGCATCTCAAAGTTACTTTGAACCCTTTTTTCCAAAGATGAAGCTGAAGCTTTGTTACGTAACAGTCTGAACTGTTTTTTGTCTTTAAAATACATAGTCAGGGAGATGTAATGGCAGCATTTCTGTGTTCTCCTTTTTCTACTTTGGTAACAGTATTGTTTTGACTGTTTTTCTAAACTTTAAAATGTGTTTGGGGAAGTTATGGTATGCGTAGATTTTAAGATTATAAAAGATGACAGAGGAACACATTGAAAAATTAGTCTTCTTTGCATAGAAAGAAAACAAGCATAAGAATGAAAACTGGATTTAGGTAATCATATATTTTCCTTATCTCTTAACGTATTCATCGTTTGCTTTTAAAAACAACATGAAGGTCCCTGTTACAGTATTTATTTTAAAGCTGAAAAAAATATTCTATTTTGGATGAGAAAAGTGTCAAGGGAATTTCCAGATGTGAAAAACTCATACAGAATATGATCTTGCTAACAGCAGTAGTTGTACAATTCAGCCAAGTGTAAAGGTTAAGTAAAATGTCAGGCATTTCACGTAGAATCTGACGCACCTTGCAATATATTGTTAGCATATTCTTTAGCTTTCTATAGTTTAGTTTCAACAGTAATAGGAATAATTACATGTGACAAATACTGAAAAAATTAAAGTGTCACCATTTGTGGTGGTGTCTGAAGTAGAACTTAAAAGCTTCTGCATATTTAGTGTAATTTTTGTGCATGTAGGTGCTACTTAATAGTATGTCATTACAGAGATATTTAGAAAGAAAAACCTGCTTTATTTTTTGTATAACTTTATACATCTTACCTGAGTAATCCTATACCTCTCCATTCCATATTTATTACTGCCCTTCACTAGCCTACTTTTGTCTTCCCCTTTGCTTTTTCCATAAAGTCTCCCTAGTTCTTACATATACAATTTTTTCTGATTACATGAGGATACCAACTGAGTCTTCTTACTTTCTTAAAGTTCAACTCTTAGTCTTGTGACAACTGCCTGACTGATCAGGAAAAAAACCCTAAAGTGAAACAGCTTTGAGTTTGTTTCTCTTTTTTTTAGTTAGTCCATAAGCTTTTATGACTTCTCATACTTCTCCTGTTTATCTATCCCAGTCTTGTGTCAGATTTTTAATATTATCAAGTACCCAAATTAAATACTTATAGAAGACAGTTTTAAATATTCTCCTGAATCATCTTCAGCATTTCATCAATATTACTCTTAAAAATGTTGAGCAACCATGAAGATGCACTTTCTTCTTCCCTTAAAATTAAGAAAAAATTGGTTTTTTTTTTAATTTTTATTTTTACTGAGGTCTAACAGTGATTGCTGAGCATTTACAATCCTATTATGATTTGACACAGTAAAACCCTTGAATTAGTTACCCTAAGAACATCTATCTATTTTTCTTCAATCATGTAAAGTCTAGATAGCTTTATTTGCATTTTAATATTTTGTAATGTTTATTTTATGCATCTTGTTAAATAAATGGACTAAGTAAAAAATTGCTAATAGTGTAGAAAACAGATGTTTGCACATCCACTCCTTTCTCAAAGTAATTAAACACAATATATAGAATGTTACTAGAGGGAGGTAAATTGGTTCTGCTTCTGTAAGTTAGAGAGAATTGTGGTTCTTACGTTTTCCTTTTCTTAAATAAAAATAATCTGATTTTCAACAAATGACTCATTTTCTCCCTGGCTTTATGATCAATTGTAATGGTGATGATGTTGAGGCAAAACTTCTAAATGTCATGCAATACTAACACTGCAAAAGCTCCACACATAAAACTAGTGTTTTGCAAATTTTATTTACAGTCTCTCTATATAAACAGAATACTTTGCAAGGGGTGGCAATATACAGCAGAAGAGAGATAGGAGAACTCCATGTCATCAGAACGATCCCCTATATCTACGTGAAGTATATAGTACTTACCTTTGCAGAGCGATCCACTGAACAGTCTGTGCTTTTCCCTTTGCATGCTAACCATAGGACACTTCCCAAAACTGTATTAAGAACACAACTAGTACTTCCTACAGAAAAAGGAGGTATCCAAAGCTGTATCATCAGTGTCCCAGGTGACTGCAGTTGTATAGAATGTTATTTGAAATGTCAAGCTCAGTGTAAGAAATTGACCACTTCTGACATGCTACTTGCTTCTGCTAGCAGAGATTGTAGGACATTTCTTCCTGACCTACATTTGGAGATGTCTTGTTTACGAATCAGAAGTAACAATCAGATATTTGAGAAATTTCAGTGTCACAAGGAGCAGCACTGCATCCCCAGCACACTGTGTCTAATTAAAATTAGTCCTTTGATGCTGCAGAGGAAGGGGGAAATAAAACAGGGACAAAAGAAAGCCCTAGAAGTTGAGCGTTAGAGGAATTGTAAGGAGAGAAAGGGAATTTTCTTGGCCTTGGAAAGCAAAGTGTGGGAGGTCTGGGATTAGTGTAACATACCTATTGAGAAATCAAACCTTAGCAACAAACAATGATTGAATGTTTTTTAGACCTTTGGTCATGTCTTGGGGGTATAAAAACATTGTTCTTTATATGAAGATTGGATTTTGGAGTACTGTTTTTATTAAAATTCATTCTTACAACCTGAACAATGTTATAAATTGTTTTCCTCTTTCTCATAGGTGTATAAGTACATTTGCTTTCATCATTTAAAAAATTGTTTCGTGAGATTGACGATTGCTCATTTTTGAATGACAGTGAGAAAAATGAAAAAAATGTAACAAACGGTTTAGTTTTTTCCATCCTCCTTAAACCATGTAGATTTAAGCCCCATTCAAGTACCATTTCAGTGAGCATGGGTTGTACTATCATGTTTGTATCTTTTCCAGACTGTTTCTGTGCCATTGGTAACTAAGGAGTGAAGCTTTTAAAAGGAAGCAAACCCAAACTTTGCTTTTGCAATTTAATTTTCTCACCTTATACAGAATAGTGTGACACTGAATAGAAACTACAGTTTAGGCAGACTGTAACAATATGAATGAAATTCACGGTAGCTTTCATAGCATAGGCGCAAAGTGGGATATATTCACTTGGGGTACTGAAGTGGAAAGGATGTGGAGAGGATAAAGTAAATGGAAAAAAGAATGATGTAAAATGCTGCTAAGTAGAGAACCCTTTATTTTTCAAAAGCCAATTAAAATTTTAAATTATTTGTATACACACTTGCAACTAATCAGGTAATTGAGTTTTGTATTCACTCATAAGATCCATCAGAGTTCATGAGTGGCTTTGATGAAATGATTTTCCTCTTGCATAAAGTTTGGAATTAATTTTAAAAGTTGTATGAAGCCTAATGTACTTGGTACAAGACTACCCTTTTTTACTTTTTAAAAGACTACCTTTTTCATTCCCAAACATGTCCTAAAACCAGCATCTAGTGTCTATCTGAAGCTATCTTGTTCACTCAAAATCATGATAAAAACTTCCAATTGCATACTTTGATGTAAATAAAAAAAATGATTTTCTTTCAACTTCTCATTTTTAAGCTTATGTGAAAACAAAAGGAAGACTAAATAATAATGACCAATATTTATGGGGAAAGGTGGGGCATGAGGAAAATTAAAATTTGCTGGATATGGAAAATGCAATTGCCTAAAATTTTCTTCTAAAAATTGGATTACTGAAGGGTTTTTTTTGAAATTAAAAAAAATTGCATTTTGGAAATAAGTGTTAGACAAATCAAACTCAGTATCCACTGACTTGTGTTACCTCTTCTGGTGTACTAGGAGCTAAAACAAAAATCCTGAGCTTCAAAGTTCTAGGCTGAGCTTCTTCCATATTCAGCATCTCTGAATTTTAAGGTTCTCCAATTTCTTGTTTAATTACCTTTCCACAGGCCTCTGTTGAGTGGACTCATTGCTACTTCAGCTCATTGTCAGAGATTGTCTCAATAGTGTCCATTCTTCCTGTAACTTTCCTTATTCTCTCTGTTTGGCAAACTAACCGAACTTTCTGTCTGCTTTTCATATCTCTATGGTAACAGAAGTTGTAACAAGAAAGAACTCGTTAGGGAGTGTAAGGAAAGGCAGGGAAAATAAGCAGGTGAAAGTAAGAGTCTAGTACATACAATTACTAACCTTGAAGAATCAGTGATAAATGAAGATGAAAATGCACGAGCCAGTTAATCTCATTGGGAATTTATTTTTTAAGTTCTTGAGGTGGTGAGGGAAAAATCAAATTCTATCTGTTAGTGACAGAATTGAACAGAAATGTATCATTACCAACTATCTGTATGTGTTTATGAAAGACATACCAGTGGAAGACAGCAAAATAAGAAGAGTGGAGAAGATTATTCATACCATATAGGCAATTTTGGAAGCCTTAGTTATGGTGTATCACTGCGGTCTCTCTGCACTGACAGCCCAGGAAACATAAATTCCTTATTTTAGTTCTTGTTTTGTCCCTAAATAAAATGTGTAAAAAGGGTGATGAAAATACTTCTTCTGGCGTTAAGAAGCTTGTTAATCTGCATAGTGGTAGACACAATTTAATATAAGATGATGAAGATGAGACATTGGACACTAATGTAGGTAGCTCATAATATTACGTATCACTTGGTAGTTTTCAGTAGTTCTGTGGAAGTGATGACCAAATGTATTTTTAGTTGCAGAATCTGAGATAAAAAGTATGTGTAGAAGACCTGCATGATTCTCACAAGTGAGAAAAGCAACATTCATACAAAGGAATCAAACAGCTCATAATCCACTCTTTAAACCACCACCATAAGTGGTTTTAAGTGACAGCTGCTGTCGTGTATGCCCCCTCCCTGCCCCTGCCCTTTATTTTTTTTAAGTATACAGTTTGACAGAACCTAGCTATGAAACTGCCTCAGCCTGTATATATGTTTGGGATGGAGTCTGCAACAAACCTTAGATCTGTACAGAGTTTGTGCAAAGAAGCAGAGACAGAAGGTGGAAGAGAGAAAGAGGAGAAAAGATATGCATGCTGACCAGGAGGTTACTGACAGAGGAACAAGACAGGTCGGGGATATAAACCTGTGGACTTAAGAAGCTCTTTATAAATGTGGAGAAGGAAATAGGATACTAAAACTTCCCTATCGATTCTCTTAAAGAAATGGTTTATTAAGAAGAAAATAATCAGTATGGGTTTCAGAAACATATCCATGTATGTACTTTTTTGTTCTGTTTGTTTTTTCCCAGACACTCCCACAGAGTGTTTGAAATTTAAATGATGGGTATGTCCTTCCAAAACTTAGTTACAAGTTTTTATATCATTATTTGGTCAAAATTTCCATTGACAGTGTTTGCCATAGTAAAGACTACAAAAACTGTGATCATCCCTTAGGATTTGTTCCAGTAGTAACGAATCCAGAGGGAATCTGGAGGAAAAAAGAAAACCCAAAATTTTGAGGATATTAAATGAGCAGTATGTTTCTGTCTTTTAAATTCTAGACCTTTTGTGTAAGTCATTGTGCAAGTGACCCTTACTGTGCATAGCACACAGAGAAGAGCTGCAATTTAGTTGTAGGCATGTGTTAGTAAGGACTTGTGTAAGCAGGGATTGCTGGGTGAAATTAATGCATTGCATTACTTCTGTCATGTTCAAGTCTGGCTTATAAAAGAATGTTGTGGGATTTTTAGCAGTGCAAGAATAGATTTCTTGCAGTATTTCAGTGTACCTTCTGCGCTTCGCTTGGTTAGTGAATGGAAAGCAATTTACAGGAAGCAACAGGCTTTGAAAAGATGAAAAGAAGACAACAAAGTATCTTCTACTGTGCATTGTTATTAAGATCCCAGTTTTCAGTATGTCTCCATCTCAATATATATGTTTCTGGGGGCGAAGAATTGGGAGTGGGGCTGTGGAGTACCAGCTGGAGTGTATAAATGGGGCCTAGTATAGACGCAACAATGCTTGGAAAGTTCCTAAAAATTATGTTGACAGCTGTTGAGCTCATCCATACTCACTGTGTTTTTTGAAGAGAAGCCAAGGAATTTTTAATCAAGGAAGATTACTGAGCAGATTACTGTGTGCTGAATATTTAAAAATAGACTTACTTCTATTAGTAAAAACTCTTTGTTTAAGCCTGAAGTGTTACATTTTTCACTGAAAATGCAAAAGCTGTTTTGATTTAAAATGATATTAAATTATTATGAATGAGATGGAAAGAGATAATGAGATGGAAAGAAGATAATATTTATTCTGTTTAATTGGAATGTTCTATAGGAATGTCAGCATGAGTAATGTAAGTATTTTAACTTTAAACTTTAACGGATCTAAGACTGTGTCATTTTTTGGGTGGAAAGGATTTTCAGTGACCTGTTAGATTGAAAAATGTCTAATTTAAAGAAAAATCTCTACAGAATGTTTTTGTGTGAAGTTATTTTGGTAATCTACTCTCATAGGACCAATTGCTAGTCTTTTCCCACCCTAAAGAAACTAGGTCACTAGTTTTTGGCACTCTTCCAAGTTGTGAGATTTATTTGGTGTTCGAGCACACTGTCTAGAAATAGTGATGCAATGTCAGCAAGGCCACTTTTCATTTCATGAACATAATTTCCAGTGCCCTGGAATTAATTTATTCACTGACCTGTTAATAACTGCAATCTGTCACTGGCTTATAGGGGCAGAGGAAGTGTCTGGAAATAGTCATGGTCACCCTACCAGGTGATTAGTTACAGGATTTCTGTTCAGTGTAACTTTTTTTGGTTTTGATCATGTAGAAGAGTCTGACTGTTAATGAAAACAAACCAGCAACTTAATCAAAAGGAAAATACTTGTAATTAGTAAATATTGGAGAGAAATAACTGATTAGAAGTGGTTGTTTTACACCGCAATATTCTGTAATGTATCTGAGAAACATTCTTTGAAAAATTATGGGAATATATCATGTGTCGATGATGTATAATTGCTTGAAAAAGCACATTATGGTATTACTGTTGTACTTGTTAAACAAAAGGAAGATTAGTAAAATTTAAATTTACTGGTGTTCCAGGTTTATTCACGCACATACCACACCCCTTCAGTGTTGTTAAAATCAGGATTGTCTTTTTCCACAGGCATGGCAGGCTGTTGCTCGGGGCAGTAGATTGCTCTGGATAGCAAAATAGCTGTTAGCTCTTTTCTACTTTGCATGTGCCAGAGCCCTAGAGAGTCAAGCTTGCTGCTGCCATTGAGAGAGAAGGGTTCGGGGGTCAGAAAACAGTTCTTACTGTGCAGTGTCACAGCTGGCTGTTCCTAGCAATGCTGCTGCTATTTTCAATGTTTCTGTTTCTGCTGTAGTAAAGCAGCAGACTTAGCTCTAAAGGGATCCCTCCCCTGTCCTGCATCCTGGCTTTGAGCCTTTTACCTTACTTCAGATCTGAATATTTCTTCTTTTCCTCATTTACCATTCCCCATGGTACAAACTGCACAGCATCCTGGCCTTTAATCCACTGTCTAGAAAAATTAATTTTTGCCTATAGCACTAAGCTGTCTCTGATTAAAGTATTAGGCACCATCACTGCATGTAGTAAACCCTACTCATGGGTATAGATGGGAAAAGGCTTTTCTAGACTTGTACAAAAATTTTCTTTGGGCACAGATTAAAGCTTAATAATGAGAAAGGGTTTTTTGGGGGGATGGTTTGGTGTTTTTTGGGGGTCTAATTCAATACAGTTCAAGAGCTTCTGAGTTAGGGTACTTCATGTGATATTTAGAGATACTAAAAATTCTGATGGAGCTTTCAGCAGAGCTCAGTGCTGATCTACTATCACTACCATTGCAATCATGGAAAGAATTGCCACTTTTTTTGGTCTCAGGTTTCATGAAGGTCCCTCCTTCATAATGGTTCAGAAATACAGTATAAATGAATGGCTACATTTATTTCTAATTTGATTTTATGGTAGTCTTGCTTAAATGTTTTCCGGTATTTGAGGGTTGAAAGACACTAGAAAACTTTTTAGTGGTAACTTGTGTGTTGAAACTGAATATTTTTTAAAATTCCAGCTTTATACAGTGTATCTGAACTCTTTAGAGGGGCCAAACACTATTTTGGGGTGAAGTTGTGATGTCCATAGAAATATCATCCTAAACCTCTTTAGTGCTAGAAAAGAATTTATAAAATACAATTCTAAGGATTGTTGTTTTTTTGGTTTAAAATGTAATAGGAAAATGCATTTTTTTGAATAAAAAAAGATTAAATAGGACAGAAAATAGCAGCTTTCTCATTGATTCTTGCTAAAACCAATATTTTCTAATGTACAAAAACTTGTATAAAGGGCAGTAGTTACTGCTTACTCCTCTGTTCAGTGATACTTATCAGATTGCTATCTATATGATTCCCCTGTATGGAACAAGAAAAGGTCTGGCTGCTTTGTATAATATCCAGTCTTTCAGTGCATGCAATGCTAGCAAATTTTGATGACTTGGCCCATTGCATCTTTTGATGTCTCCTTTGTTTTCAAATTCTTTCAAGTGACACAGTAAATTAGGCTGTTCTCTGTTCACTACATCTGCTGACTGTCCCCCAAAGTCTTTGCAATAAAAAGGGAATAAAAACAAAGTAAATTCCTGGTAAATCACTTTCTAATATGTGATAAAACAGAAAAACAAGACCGGGGATGAACAACGTAGAACAACATTCAGATTTAGTAAATTACATAGAAGCAGAACATACTTACTTGGTTTTTCATGCCAGGCAAACCAAATTAAATTGATTTAGATACAACTTCCAGTGTTTCAGATACATGAGTGTTCTTCTTTAAAACATATTGTTGAAATATTTTTAGTTCTATTCATTTCTAAATTACTTATAAGGAAATCCCATTAATATGATATAGTGTTCTTATTCTATTTCTATTATTAGTACGTAGTGTGACCATGATTCAGATGACTGTTTTGGGGGGGGAAATTTTGGTCCTGTTTTCATGTTTCAGCATGACATAAGAAATGTGTTAATGTTTGGTGGCTTTCTAAACTCGTATTTGTTTTGGGACATTGAAACTGACATGTTGCCCCATCCCTGGAAATACTCCAGGTCAGGTTGGACAGGGCTCTGAGCAACCTGATCTAGTTGAAGATGTCCCTGCTCACTGCAGGGGGGTGGACTAGATGACCTTTAAAGGTCCCTTCCAACCCAAACTATTCTATGATTCTATGTCTGGAAAATCCCTCAGCCTGAATCACTAGTTCACCTATATTGTAGGAAGCATAAAATGGAGTAGTTTAATCATCTAAATATTCATGTGAATGTTCTTGAAAATTTCAGTGTTCTAGGGGTTCACTGTTTTTTGTTGTTACTGTGGCGGGTTTTTTTCATTTTGCTGGGCTTAACATCTGCTTCATTGACTGTTCCAAATTAATTTCTATGACACTTTTGCCAAAGGTTCCCACTTACCAAGAATAAGCTAAGTGCAGTTTTCTTCTTCTGTCATTAAGAGATGTTTTTCCCCTGTTTTCACTGGGGAAAGTTCTTTGGAAAATATCTCTCTTGGCTCTCTGTTTTCATGTAAAGGGTCAGCATGTGATAATTCTCCCAGCAGAGCTGGAATAAAAGTAGATCTTGTAGAAAGTAGATGAACAATAACCAATTAAAAATCTTGAAAGTGTTCACAGCTTTGAACATTTTATGTGTGGAATTTTCACTGTACACTGTAGGGCTTGATAAGTCTTGCCTCCAAAATCATCAGGCCATTCTCAGGTGCCTTAGTCTCGAATACAGCTAAAATGTCAGCTAATTCACATGTCTGCTAAACAGAGGAAAAAATGAAAACATCTGTCACTTCTTCTAGCATATATGAATGAGTGAGATGCTAGATGGATATTATCTTGAGTCAGATGAAAAATTTTTATGGTAATTTCATTTTACAGTACAGATTTCCCCACCATTTTTCTTGTAGTGGAAGCCTCAGTGTAGCAATAAACATGGGGAAAATTGTTGTCCTCTTAGGAAAGATCAGTGAAGGGTAGAAATTAGAAAGCTGATATTTTCTGTGGTTTTTCTACCACCCTCTTTCTGGAAGAGTCTTGGAGTGCTACCACACCTGGATTCAAACATAGGCAAGCTTAAATTCTAGCTTCTCTCTGTGTACCCTGTGAACTGGTAGGACAATTCTGAATTCAGACATCCAGGCACTAGGTTTTCATCTTAATCCTCAAAACAGAGGCACACAGTAACACAAGGACACAAGTGTTTCTCAGTTGTCGTATCTTGAAGCAAGAGCCAATCTTTCTCTTCAGACAGTTCCTAGAAGGCTGTTCTTGCAAGCAGAAGACAACATGTGGGATTCAGTTCCCTAAACATGGGAGTCCTGTGCCCCTTGTGTCCTGGCAGGGGCTCTGGTTACTTCTGTGTTCTCACTTTCAGTGCAGGAGTTGTAGATACACTGTGATGTCCAAAATGCTTTTGATACCTAGGTGTAGTATGTTGAATCCCATGCATAATGTCAATGTTACAAGACTTCAAGCACAGAAGGTTTTAAGGGCAATTTTTTGTAAAGTACAGAACATAAGAGCTTAGTACAAGTTGCTCTTTTTACATCATTCTTTCAGATGGAGTTGTCTTCTGCTTTTTTTTTTTTCCCTTTTGAACCAGAACTTTTTTTTTGTTTTTACTTAGAAGAGATGGGCAATTTACAATTATGTGCATGTAATTTGTGCTCATAACACAATCAAGCAAACCTAACAAGTGTGAACAAATCAGCAAATGATTATGTGGCCACTTGTGTAGGCAATACCAAAACTTTACAGACTGTCCTAACAATATGAAACACTATAATGCAACTGAAATGTACAGAGGTACAACATAGCTCTGTACATAGCCATCGTAAATATGCGAAAGAAAACCTGAGATAAAAAAGTGTGCTTCAGAAATAAAATCTAGTTAAGTTGTATGGGCTTAGCCAGTGATTTCCATTGAATTTTGTTATATAAAAGGTCACATAAATTCTTTTATAAGTCTTAAGTCAAAATTAGAATAAATGTTCATATTTTTATTATTGTTTTTTGAGTATAAATTTTGCTTTCCAGTTCAGTCTTCATTTAACACAAAATTTTAAAAAAAGTGAAAAAAAAAATTGCTATTGAATTGACTGCTGTCAGTATGGAAGAAAAATGTGATAATTTGAAGACCAGCTGTTCTTTGCTATAATTATTCTGCCAGAAAAGTAGCTGGTAGCTATTGATCTTTTATTGAAATTCCTGAAGTTTGACACTAGATTCATGTACTAATTGTCATGAGTTTGATAATGAGCAAGGCAATATCTAGCTCATATGTTAAATTTCTTTCAGCTGAGGGAATTAATAGATAGTTTTAACCCAGATATATTATTCTGTCACTTCCTACAAGACTGGACCCGTAACAGTGAAAGATTTCTCGCTGCTTGTCCAAGATTTGCTATTAGAGGCAGAAACAGAGTGACTGAATTTTGTATTTTGGTTGTTCATAAGGATGTTATGCCTAGCCAGCTTTATAACTCTTCATGCTGAATACTTAGAAGTGCCAGCTATCTTTTTGACAGAAAGATGTTCAACAGAATAGGAGGTCACCTATTCTATTGAAGGCAGGCACTGTGACCATAAAAAACTTTACTTTCCTCAATCTTGATATAAGAAATAGAGAGGAAGAAAGTTACACTGGGAATACAAAAATAATAGTACATGCAGCATAGGAAAAAACCGTTGTCCTTGCTCCTTGATCATATGGAAAAAAATTAGCCCCTTTGAACTATGAAGCACTTACTGTAGTCTTGGGAGCGTTGATGGTCCAAATAGCAGAAAAGGCTGATACATTGTCTCTTCTGAGCACATCACACTTCTCCATTTTTAAATGAGTTTAAACCCAGTTCTTTCCATGTTCTGTAAAAGATGCATCCTAAATTAGAGTATGGAGTGTAACGCATTGTTAACTACATATTTTATGATTCTCTTGAATTCCCTGCAAGACATACATAATGTCTCTAGGCAAGACTGTTTTCTTTTGCTCCTGGTGAGATGACTCTACTCTTTACTTTGGCCTTTACTACAAGTTTATCTTTACAATCCCTTTCTTACTGGAAACCTAAGTTTAGTATGGTGTGCTTCAGTGTCTACAAAGGCAACATTTTATTTGCTTTTCTACTTCTAGAGAAGAGATTATTATAGGTAATGAAACCAATGATAGTCACAAAAATTCTCTATTGTTTCCTTTTAAATAAAACCACCCCAACATCACCCCCCAAAAAACACTCCCCAAAATATCTCCCCCAGGAAGATATGTATATGTTTAAAAACAAGAAGAAAGCAAGAAAAATTAGTGAAAGCCATGTTTTGCCGTTGAAGAGACACTTCTCTTTCTGGTGGTCAGAATAAAATAATTGTTAGACTTTTGTCTGTTTCAGGTTTGTCAGGTGACCTACTTTTTAGGAGGTTTGTGTAGATGTCCATTCGCTCATTCTGTTATCCAGGAGCCAGATACTGCATAAGAAAAACCTGATCTTCAGAATTCCTTGATTTGGACATGGTCCTGGACAACCTTTTCGAGGTGACCCTTCTTGAGCAGGGATGTTGGACAAGATGATCTCCAGAGGTCCCTTACAACTTCAGTCATTCGGTGATTATGTGATTTTGGCAGCTGGGTGAACTAGGAAAAGACAGTAAAAAACATGTTCTTTTTTTTTGCTTCTCAGCATCAAAGTAAAGTGAGCTTGCATGTTGTAAGCACAAGTACTAGCACAACATAAAGAAACATGTTAATGTCTATGTGTGTCTAAATTTGGTTTGTTTTTTTTTTCCTTCCCCCTGGCATAGAAAAAGGAAGTAGTACTTTCAAATAGACCAACAAAATGACATCTGGTGAAGCATGATGGGTCAATGGAAAAATGGTTGACTTTCATGAAAACACTGTTTGTAGAAAAAAATATTATTGCAGTCTCATGCTATTTTTCTAATTTGTTATCTTTTTCACTCTCTGGTTTCCTGATGTTACAGGACTTCAGATCATCACCTCTGACAAAACCTCCGCTTCACAAGTTTCATTAGATGTATGAGTTGTAGCTTAGTCTTTTGAAGAAATGTGGCTTAGAATTTTAAACAAGGGTATTTTATTATTTCCACCTTCTTCATACTTTGTGTGGAGTGGATAGTAAACTCACTTTCATATTCTTTTATTAATGGTAATAGGCTTCGTTCAGAAGTTTAGTTGTACTCCTGCTTAACCAAGCGTAAGGTATGTAAGATGAGTGTGCAGTTCCTGGGTTGGTGCCAAAGGGAGTTTGCCTTAGGCTGTCACGTCAGGAAGCCAACTTCACTAACAAAAAGGAAAATGTCATTATCCTAACAAATAAGTGTAGAATAATAGTGAACGGATAGTACTGCTGTGGTTAAGGGTGAGATGAATTTGCCTGTTCAGTTGCAGATTTTTTCCATGCTCTAAAAGCAAAATGTGCTCTAAGATTATCTTAAAATGGCTGTTTCTTATTGAAAATGGGATTATTGTGAAAAGTCACAATAAATTTAAGGAGCAAGAGGTTCAGAAGATACAGTGATTCTTGGCCCAGAGGGTGGCAGGACAGAAGATACAAAAAGGACGGAGAGATACCCTAGTTCAGTATCTAGTTCTGATTTGGGGGTGTGTGAGGATATATATTTAAGGATCAAACTGTTCCTTATATGTTCTTATATATATCTCAATCTTTATATATTCCTGAAATACTTAATTTCAAAGTGTATCACCAAACTGTAGGGAGACTTACGTAATGCCTGGAAGCATTCTGAGGTTGGTGGTGTATTTCTAGAATCATAGTTTTTGTATGTGGCTGAGAGAGGAAGTGTTTATCTGAGCTGAGGATTAATATACTCTAGCATGTCTGACGTCAGTGATTGGGTTGCATTGGGTTCTTTGTTCTGTGTTTTTCTGGGTCACATTGGGTCATTTGTTCTGGGTTTTCTTCCTAAACAAGACCAAGCACTGAGTGGGAATCTTGCTTTCAGCAGCCTTATGCATATAGCTAGTGTCTCCAGAGTGTCAAAGAATATATGGAATGATCTTGACTATAGTTGAAAGTAATATTGGGAGAATTGCTTTGTTTGAAGATTCAGGAAAAAATTTGGAGGCATTTTTTAGTTTCATCTGTTTATTCTTGTAGAGGGTGTAGTTTACCTGTTGCAGAGTTTTCATCATTCTCTGAAGCAGCCTTTGACAGAGCTAAGGTTCTGCATTGGCTGAACAAGTATAATGGAAGTTCATCCAGAATGCCTAAGTAAACATGTATGGAAAAAACCTAACTCAAGTATCACCTTTTCTTTGCTTAAAGGAATTGTGTTCTCTTATTTATATGCACAAAGTCTAATTCTGTCAGGGACAGTGTTACTCTTAAGGATTTACACACACATAAACACATCAGTAAGCAGTGAGCTTAGTGGAAGTGCATTTGTGAAATCAGTTTGGTTATGTGGGTTTTTCTCATGGAGAGAAGTGAATGCTTATTATTATAATAACCATATCCAGTATTCCTATAGCATCTTTATCTGATTACAGGTTTCTGAAAGGGTAAATGTAGGTAATATTTTACAGGGAATCTTTGCTGTACAGCTCAATAGATTGTGAAGTTTGACTCTAATGATATATTTTTAGTAGTTTAGATAGTAGAATCCTCAAGTACAGACCAAGTGTGGAGTTTGGTTGATTGACTCTACGTGACCAAACATGACATTTGACTTTTATTGAAGGAGCGGTCTGGAAGCTTCTGCTGCTGTGTACATGGTCTTTACTGTCTCTTTCATCTGCAAAATAGTGATCCCCACTAAAATTGAAGTCAATTCTGAGGAAAATTTGAGATTCTGTTGATTTTACTTCCTGGTTCTTTCTTGATGTTTAGAAATTTAAGTAGGCGAACATAGTATCTTTGAAGGTTTTCAGCCATGAGAAATCAGCTGTAGCAAAGTATAGTGACATAGGTTTTTGTTGAAAAAGTGAGTTGTACTGTTAAAGAATTTAAAAACTTGTTTTACATAAAAAGTGTTACTGATTTATTTTCAATCTTCAGATGTACATGAATTATAGTATAAGTAGGGGTATTTTTGCCTATTTTGCAAAGATAAAAGAACTCCAGACTATTCTGCACTACTGCAGAAGTGGGATGTTGGGACATAAACTATCCACAGTGTCGCTCATTGATTTTTGAGTGTCTGATTAAAGTAAATTACATCAATCACTGGGGTGGCAATATAGAAATATGGAAGTGGTGTAATAGTAGTAATCATTTCCATAATGAAGAAGTCAGCCTTAAGAATGTGTGTAGGAGGAAAATGTTTTCCAAGAACTAACTGCATTTGAATATCATTTCATCTAAATAGAACACACCTCCATATGACTGGTATTTTCATTTTTAGTAATCATTGATATTCTTTGTCAGAAGGTGCTTGTGATTCTGTCTTTTGAACACTGGCCTGCTAAGTTTTATTTCTATACACAAAAAATTAAAAATAATATGCCTTACTCTGTTTTTCATTATGTCCTATGATGGGTCAAATATTTTCAGCATTTGTTTGTAAGTTATTTTCATTATCAGTCTGGCAATTATCTCTATGTCATCTTTCACTGTGATTTACTAAGCTCTTTTACTGGTGAAAAGGGCTGGTTTGCACATTTCTTTGCCTCCCAATCAAGTATGTGGCTGATTTAAATCTAATTTTAAACCAAAATCTTTTAAATACAAATCAGAATTAAGTAAAAGTACTTACTTCTACAAAATAATTCTCTTAAGGTGTTAGGAAGATTTGGGTTTATTTTTTAAATGACTGATTTATTGTATTAAAGACTCAGAATACTTTGAAAAGGATACAAACCTCTTTACTTAAGTTGGTCTTTTACAACATGTGGTTAAGGAAAATCCAGATTGATTCCATAATTCATCACTATCCTCTGTGTATCTTTTGTGGGAAAATCAGATGTTGAATATGAAACCAGGTGGAATCTGGCTTCATACAGTCAGTAAACTTAAGGTAGTGTTGTTGCAAAGGCTATTTCATAATGCTCTGCCATCATGCCTGTAGTTTAACAGTATATAGAAGCAGAAAATAACCAATGAAATAGTACATCAGTTTGAAAATTCTACACCTTGGGGAAAATGCAGAAGCTTGTTAGAAGCTCTCTGCTTATTTAATTATTCTAGATCAAGTTCATGTTTACAATATTAAAAAATAAATAACAGAAGTGTACTTTCAGTATTGTACTTTCAGTCTTCTTAGAAAGTGGACATCTTAAGCTTCATTATGATTTGAAAATAGAATTTTGCAGATAAGATAATCAATGATAAATATCCCTATTACAAAGTTCATATTGTTTATCTGTGCTTGGTATCACTGAAATTTTGATTGCTTAAACTTGCCCTGTGATGGCAGGCAAATGTGAATAATACCAAATAATTAGAATGGAATTTCACACAGCTAAGGACTCTACCATTTACCTGGAACTGAAATTTTAATGAACTATGTAACCTAAGTTAATTTTATAAAAGCTTATATCGTAGTTGTTGTGAATATTTTCACAAATCCAACCAAATTTAGACTTAGGAGATAACTTAGTAAAGAAAACACATAATATTATAGTGAATCTAAACAATTTTAATGGTTTGATAATTATGTCTACTGTAATTTCAACTGTTGCCTAACAGGGTCATGCCCTAAGATGCATGGCTCTTTCTGCAGACTCTTCCTTACTGCGCTTGCTCTTTTGAATTACTTCAAGTAGAGACAATGAAGAGTAGTTCAGTTAATGCTTAGTGAAAGCACAGGAGAGATAGAATTACTCGAACTGTATAAAGGTGTTTTATGCAGAAAAGAAAATGTAATATGTTGTGATTCAGTTAGAGATAATATTCACTTTGAAGGACAGATAATAAGTATGTGGCACAAATCTTAGATATTTTTCTTTCATATGTAAAAATTTAAATTCATAATTCTTTTGATAAAATTAGGTCTTGCTGCCCCCTTGGACTTGGTATTCTGCAACAGCTCATCCAATGTTCTAAGTGTGAAAAAAGGATGGGGTTGAAGGGTTTGGTACTATACTCAAAACATTTTTATTAATGTAAGAATTGGCACTTTACCATAACTTTTATTTTCAGCTCGTACAGAGTGTTGTATACAAGTGCATGCATACACTCATGTTTTTAGGTAAATGGTAATTCAATAGATGCTTTAAGAGTGATTTTGTTTTTCTATTTTATTTTTAACTTTTATTTTTCTGGATGAATTAAACATAATTCCAACTTGAATTTTTTATTTTGGAAACAGTTTGTGAAACTGTGTTTCGAAAAATCTAAAAGATGACGACACCAAAATTCTTACTAAGTGTTTTGGAAAAGAGTAAGTTACCTGAAGTATCTGGTTGCTAAGAAAGAAGGTAGATTTTAGTGAACAAAGACCTGTAGCCACTAGAATGAGCTTCTGTTTGACAATGAAGAAGTTGAAATAAAGATTTTTTCAATTCTTGACAATTAAACATTCTAAAAGATTAGCAAAGTGTCTATGTTTTGAATAGTGTTGAGTGATATTTGTGTTTCTTTACATGTTTACCTGTTAAAATTTCAATAGAAAATTATCTGCAAAAGTGTTACTGATGTTTGTTAAACATCCTTGTGTATCTTTTTTCCATTATAGTAGAAGCATTTTCTCTCACCGCATGGAGAATGTTAGTAGTGACATTTCCATTGGTATGGCATGCAGGTTGTTAGTTTTCATTTGAGCTATAATAAATGTTCATGCTGCTGATCACTACTCTAAACTGCTGATATTACTATTACACACTAATTTCAGGACTGGGGAGTTTTGTTCAATGTTTGAGGATATGAGGGAGAAACAGTTGACTGGTGTTAACAGATAGTACCACAGTTAGCTCACAACAGTTATCACATTGAAAAGATAAAACAGGAATTCTTGAAGAGATCAGTGAAGAAGCTCAAAGGGATTTATAATAATCTCAGAAAAAACAGAAAGTGTTTTCTCACATTCCAGAAGATATAACAGGTGAAACTTTGTTTTTTAAAATGGAGGAGCTGAAAAATTACTGTAAAGCTTCTGAAAAATGAAACTTTGTCAGTGTTGTGGTCATCAGTGGAATATAGCCAACATGATTGTGTAACCTGAATAGCTCTTACTTCAAGCCGAGTTTCTTTTTATCTTCACATTAAAAAAAGGCAAAGGTCTTTTAGTGACTGTGGCAGAATGAGAAGTGAAAACACAGACTGTAGTTGGTAAGAGAAACTTCTCATATGATAGTGAGATTGTCTTCAGTGTTGTATGTACTAAAGCAATAAGAAGATGGATATCCTTCCAAGTAAATTTAATTTTGCATATATAGACTTACTAACCCAGAAGTAGAGCTGTAGGAAAGATCAGGAAAAACACCACCATGGGTATGAATTGTGTTGGGTTGTTTGCAATCATCAAGCATTAGAAAATAGAGAGGATTAATTGTTATTGTAATATAAATAATTAAGAATTAGTATAAATAGGAGCGCAGATATGTACGTTAAAATATTTTAAATGTTGCAGTTAGTTTTACATTCACTTATACATAACATTACTCATCCATACCACGAGCTTTGTCTGTAGAAGAGCCTAGACTATATTATCAGAAGCCATGTGCACACAGATGTGAAGAGAAGAAAGTGAAAGGAACCTTTCTTCTTTTGAGTTTGGTGTCTCCATGCAGGATCCAGCCATTCTGTCACTCTTCCATCAGCTGGGGGGGTTACACGAAGCAATGAGCAATTTTTAGGTTGTCATGGGATGACGTGTTAATTTTGAACATCTGACACTCCTTGGAATGACTAGGAGCTTTTTATGAAAGCTGGAGTAGGGTAGAAATAGCCAAATTGGTTTTGTTTTGCCCCATGAAATTTAGAATTTAAACAGAAATATAGAATTAAAATGCACTGTGACTGAAAAACAGCTGAATTAATAAATAAACTGTGAAATGACAATGTATCATACCAATATAATTTGTAAAAATAGCAGAACTTTTAGGAAACTACTTCAGCACTGAAGTGTACAAATAAGGTGGTCATTTCAGGACTTCTGTTTAGATTTCTACTAAATACCTTTTGTGTTAGAGCACTACTTCTTTGACCCTAACACGCCTCTGTATGTCAAGCCTTCGGGCCAGTTAAGGATTTGTATAACACTTTAGTCCTTCTTTTATGGAGGAGTTAATGTGGAATAGTTTCTCAGATGTTTAGAAAATGTCTATTGTATGAATCACATCGTCTCAGTGGAATAAAAACTGGTTGAACTGTGGTCCACATCAGCCTTTTCTTTTATAGTCACATGAATCAGTGTTTGGGTATTATATTATTCATACCATGAGCTAGTGCAGTAGAATTAGGGTGTTATGTTACATGTTGGAAAAAAATTATGTATTTGTACCTGGACAACTGGTCTGCAATGGTGTAATGGAAGGCAGTCTCTTAATTTGCCATTTACTTTAAAGTTTATTAACTCACTCGAATTTTGAATGTGATTTAAAAAAAAAATACACCACAAACCCAGATTATTTGTATGTCCTACTTTATCTCTGTGATATTTAAAGAAGTGATTTACAGGAAGTTTCCAATTTTTTTAACATTTAAAAAAAAGACACTCTTCTGATAACTGCAAACCTAACACACTAAGAATAGAACTAAGTAATGGAGAGGATTTGCTAGAATCTGTAATAACAAAAATGTCCTTTTAAAAATATTTGGTATCATTCATTTGTATTGTTGTAGCACATAAATACTCTGGTTATGGACGAGAAGCCTGTTCTTTAAGGCAAAGTGCAGATAGGACCAAAGTGATTGTCTCTGATGGAAAATACCTACAATATAAGTGTAACTATAAATGTAGAAAAGATGCAATATATGATTTCAAAATGTAAGGACGGCATGAGACCACATTATTTGGTGTGGTAGGTAATGGTTTTAGTACACCCGTGATGTAGTCTCTTCAGTTTTCATTAGACATCAGAGTAAAGGAAAATTTAAAGCTGGATTTGAAGAGGATAGTGAATGTCTCCAGAAGAGTTCTTTCCAGCATGAGGTGTATCACAGAAGACAGCACAAAGGTGCTTATTTCACAGCATAAGTGAATGGTGGAGGCTGGCAGTACTGCCATAGTTCAAAGACCAGGTTCAGTCTTTCAGTACTGAATGAGATTTCATGGATAGGATGAAACAAACAACTGAAGGATTACACTGGTATTTCTTGTCAATAGAAGCAGAGTGGAGTCAACAAAAGATGCAGAGATAGGGATGGCAAGATCAGAAACACAGAGCAGAGACACCATCTTTGTTATTTAGAGAATGAAGTCTTTGCTGAAGTTTCATCCTTATACTCTGATCAACAAAGGTGTGAAGGCTAATCATATGCACCATGATCTGAAACTGTTGTATCTTTCA
>NW_010562553.1:32636-43900 GCF_000687285.1 Phaethon lepturus
AAGGCTGCCATTGGCAATCCCAACATATTCTAGGTGGAGAAAAAATAACATTTCTTCAATGCTCTCACACTTTGCTTCTGATCTGTAAGACAAACATTATTTTATTTGAAGAATAGTTGATTGATGCTGCAAATGAAGCTGATTTGGGATACAGTATGGAAATAAACAAGATTTTGAACTAGCAAAGGAATTAATTGTAGGAAGCTCATAGAGGAAATAAGAGTAGACTTGACTGAGCAAATGTAGCTTGAGTTGTGGATCTCTCATGTATAGTTTCCACTAGTTGAGATGATTGTACAGACCATTTCATGGCCTCCTTGTTTTTCTCTCTGATCCCTTAATGATTCACTTAAGCCACAGATGGAGGTATTATTAGAATTCTTTTGTTCCTGACACAGTCTTAGGTTCACAATTTTATAGGCTTGTCTTATTTTCTCCATCTCGTAACAAGAAGAAAATGAACTAAAAAATGCATTGTTACTGAATTTGAACTAACCTAAACTTTTGTGAGTTTTTTAATTATTTCATCTCCCGATGGTCACACAGTCTAAAAGTCCTTGACAGTTGATTGGACCACTGACAAGTTTAAGAATTGGCTGAAGTCTGTAAGCTCAAACTTAAACTTTCAAGCTCAAGGGTGAATAGAGGCTGTAGTTTTCCACATATGACTGTAACTTACAGGTGGGGCTGATTTGAGCAAATGAGGCTTTAGAACGAAAGAGCTTGTATTGCCTGCCCCAAAGGTCTGTCTAGCCCCATGTCTTGTCTCCCACAGGGAAAATGTTTATAAATGGTACCTCACTTTATTACTTTCCCAGTCTCTGTTCTTTTGATTAGGGATTTTCTGAGCTGGATGTAGTTGATATATTTTTAATAACTCTCAGTGGATTTTCCTTCCATGAATTTGTCTGATCTTTCCTACCCTTAAGCCCCTGCTTTGTTACAAGCTTTGTTCAGTACTTGTACTACTGACTTGATTTGGCACAGAGGGATCTGTGGATTCTAATGTAACAGAGACCTGATAGTTAAGTGATGGTCGCATGATCTAAGTGCCATTTTTAAAAAATGACCATTACATCATTACTGGTGTCTGCAACTGTGGATTCTCTGAGCAGTCAAGGGAAGTGGAAGTGCTGAAAAAAATGCATCTTCTTGATTTTCTGCTCCCTCAGTCCTTGGTCCTTACCTCACTCACACTAGCTAATTGGAGTCTGTGTGTTACCTGACAAAGAACAGTTGCTTTGTTGAATGCAAGTTCTGGTGACCAATGCATTCTGGAGTCATGATGCACTTTTTCCTGATGTGGTTGGTTAAACAATTTAAATAGTTACTTGGAAGAGTGTCAGCATATTACAAGCAGCTGTGCTGAGAGAAGAGATTACTGCTTACTATCCTACCCTCAGCTGCCTGTCTTGCCCTCCTGCCAGAAGTCACTACTCATTTAGTTCTGCTTGCAGAACAGCTCGTTCAAACTCTTCTTTATGACAGTCAAAATAAAAGGGCTTGCAAAGACCTGCAATTTAAGCCATCCAGGCTTCTTTTGACTAAAGCAGACTCAGGGAATCTGATTCTGGGTCCAGGGATCAGTTGTAGAAGCAACCTCACAGGTGTTTAAACAGAAGTAGTAACCTTTTTTACTGGAACAGCTGGACCTGTCTGACTAAAGCTAATATCATACAAGATGAACTTCCCTTGTGTATTCTGGAATGATAGAGTAACTTAGGTTGAACCGGCGCTTTTGAGGTTATATGCTCCAATCTGCTGTAGAAGTTAGACCAGGTTGCTCAGGGCCTTGTCCTGCCAAATTTTGCATGTCTTCAAGATTAGTTATTCCTCAGCTTCTCTGACCAACCTGTTCTGTGGTTTGACCACCCTCCTCGTGAAGACTATTTCCTTCTATTTTATTAGAATTTCGTTTGCTGCAACTTGTACCTTTTGCTTATAAGTCTTCTGCTGTGCATCTCTGATATGAGTTGGTCTCTGTCTTTTCTATAACTACATTTTAACTAGTTGGGGATAACAACAAGGACAGTGTGATAGACTGTCAAAAACTTCCTAAATTACAGTCTTTCCCCTCATCTACTGAGTCAATCATCTCACCATCATATTGGTGAGGCAGGCACTGCCTCTCATGTGAATAAAAATGACTTCCAGGAAGATTTGCACAGTAGTCTTCCCATAGACATAGGCTGGATGGCTTGTAGTTCCCTGGATCTTGAAGGTGGGTATGACATTTGCCTTTTTCTAGTTTTCATATCAGGTACTTTTCTTGATTGCTGTGGCCTTCCGAAGAAGAGAGCTGTATCACAGAGACATTAGCCAGCTTCCTTAGCACCCTTGGATGCATCCCATCTTGTCCCTTGAGACTTGGCAATGTCCAGTTTGCTCATCTGGGCCCTGACCTGGTCACCCTCTACTGTGGGCAGTACTTCAGTCCTGCAGACACACACCGTGAGACTGAGGAGCTCTGGTGGGCCTGAGAGTAGACCTTGACAGTCAAGAGCAAGGCAATGAAGGCATTGAGTATTTCAGCCTTTCTATGTCCTTTGTCATACCGTTTCCATGTCATTTGTGGCTTGGTCTCATGCTTTATTCACCAAGGACCCACACACTTACCTTGGTCAATTTTTGCTGCTAACATACTTAGAGAAGCTCTTCTTGTTCCCCTCCAGCTCCAGCTCCTACTTCCATTTATGCTTGTGTGGGTGATGTTTCTGTATTCCTGTTAAGTAGCCTGTCCCCACTTCTACCTTACATATACTTTCTAACATTTTTTTTTCTCATTTTCCTTTGAAATGTTGTATTTTACTGCCTTCATATTTGCAGAGGGAATTTATCATGAGGCTTTCTGCATGCCTAGTTCTTTTCATTGATGACTTCTGCCGGAATTTCGTCTGCTTCCAGTTGCAGAAATACCTGGCTTTAAGCGAATAGTTCAATAACCTGAAGTCTCTGCTCATGAGTAATTGAATATGTTCCATAATTGCAGCTCCCACTATCTGTAGTGGGAATCTGGTTCTAGAAATATGTTTTACCTGTTACGTTGTAAAATACTAGAACTAGAGTGCAGTCTAAAGCCTTATAATAATTAATCAATTTATATAGAAGAGTGTACAGTAAAATGACATTAACCTTTTTCTGATTTTAGAGTGATTATTTATATTTAATCTGTTCATAAAATGCACCAAGGGAATTGTTAAGGCAAGTTTTATTGTTCAAACAGTATGAGTGGCATTCAAGTGTTTCAAGGGTGTATTCAAGCAGTTTTCCTTCTCTTTTCTTTTTTGAGGATTTGAGATATTCCACTGAAAATGGGCAGATCTGAATACCTCGTTTATAGCTAACTTCTTGTTTTTTTACATCAATCAATCATTATGAGTAAATTTATTTTTAACACCAATTCAGAGAATTAGAAAGGTTGCAGTTAATATCCTTGTTATGGTGGCTTTATTAGCAAATGTATATTTAATTTTATTTCATTGAAAGAAATTTATAAAATGTTGCACTGTTCATGAAGAGTTATTTTATGGCAGTACAATGCAGAAAGCTTAATTGTAGCAGTCTGTAGATGTAATGGATATGTGTTTAACACAGTTCAGGCCTCACTAACCAGTTTAATGGGCTGATCAAAATTCTCTCATAACATTAGTGTGTTTGCAGCACTTATCATGTACAATAATGCTGTATTTTTCATTTTGTATGGTGTATGAAAAATGTACAGAGCTTTTTTTTTGCCAACATCTTAAATTAGGCAACTCCAGTGGTTTTTAAATGAGGAGTTTAACTGCATCCAAAGCCATTTAATCATACCCTTCCTAAAAAGAACTCTCTTCCTAATATTGTCTTATGAGATGATGACTTGTCTGAAAAGGCAAATTGCTCTCTTGGTGTAAAGCAGTTTAGAAGGCACAGATACTAGCTTTCAAATTATTTTATACAATAGTTTACAGACATGTAGGGTGTTCGGTGATAGTTTCAGGCCTTTATGTGATGAAGTAAAATGAGTTTTAAACTCCGATGACTGCATGTTGAACAAAGTGAAATTTTAGCTTTGATCTTCAGGGATGGAACTTAAGACGTGTGTGATGACTCAGCTGTGGTTCAGAGTATGATGGTTTTAGTAACTTGTTGGATGGTGCTACATGTTGAAAAGTCTGTAGGAATAAGTGAAACAACTTTTGTGTTGTAGCTGCAGTTCAAGTAATTCATGTTTTAATTACTATCCTTACACTTATAATCAGCCCAATTGACAAGTTTTATATTTTTTAATAAAAGCAACTGCATTATGTTTTGAGGCTTTTAAAATATACATTCTTTTGTAATCTAGTTAAAGCATATGTGTTTTAGACTAATTATTGAAATCCCTTCCCGATGGTCTTTAGGTGGTAAAGGAACAAAACATAGTCTTGGTGTAATTATTATAGCAAATTGCATTTGACATGTAACAAGAAAGAAGGAATAACCTCAGTGTGCTGTTGTCATCCTGTGGCTTCTGGTTGAACCAAAAATATAATTACTCATATGCTAGTCAAGAGCCTCTTTTACTAGATTTTTTTGAGCTACTGCAACAATCTCTTTTTGGTAAGTTAACTCTAGAGAAGAAATAACAAAGAGAATGGTGGCCAAAATTTTGCTGTTCAGTTACCCTGTCAGTGACTTCTAAATTAGGAGGTAAATGAATGATAAAATACTGACAACTGCCTCCATGAAATTCCAACTGGTGTTTCAGCATTGACAGTCCTGACGCTTTTGAAAACCTATCGATTTTGAATTCAGTTTCATCTGTGAGTTATTAGAATAACATTAGAAGTCACATTCAGAGATACAAAATATACTGCAGCAAGGATTGCAATGTCCAGGAGAAAAACCTTGGACAGGTAGAGGATGCAAATAATATACAGCTATCTAAAACATCCTCTCAGTTGTTGATTTTCTGTAGAAACTACTTTTACATCTGTAGTAGATTAATATACACCTATTATGTCTATTATAAATCTTAGTTATGTGCAGTATCTCTGATGAAATTGATACTCTTAGTATTTAAAAGAAGTCATTGCAGTTATATATTATTGCAAGTTCTTAAATGAGTTTGACATATTTTAATTAAAACTACCTAATTCAATATACTGTGAGATAGCATTATCAGAAGTAGAAAGTGCTGTACAACCAGCTAGTAGGAAAACTGATTGCTTAAGTAAATAACACAAGTCAAAAGAGTATTTCTTCAGTGAAAGAATTTCAAAGTTGGATGATTGTGGGGAGAGTTGTGATGTTTCAGAATTAAAATTAGGATTTCAGAAGTTACCTATGGGAATGGGAAGACTGCAGCAAGTTTATCAGAAAACTGATACTGGATCCCATGCATCAAGCTTTTAGAGTTCTCAGCACAACTCTGAGTTCTGGATCCTCAAGGCTCCCCGCCCACACAGCATCCCGAACAGGCTCCGAGCTGTGTGGCCGGAGCGTCCTGACCTACGCTGTGCCGCTGAGGGACTCCCTCCTGGGCAGCCAACGCTGAGCTCTGAGATGAGCAGCAGCCTAGGAAGCTGCCGTGGGTAACAGTATGAATTCCTAAGCAGGAGTGGACTGAAATATAGCACACCATCAAAGATGCTTTTTCCTTGGTTTTTTTTTTTCCTTTTTTTTTTTCTTTCCCAGTGAGAGCTAATACCCACCATTATTTGTTTAGATGCATGACTTGACTAAGTCTAAGCTGCCTGACTAAGACTTTTCCTTGTAAAGGTCTACATGTTTTTTAAATTCATAGTAGACCCTGTAAGATTTCTTAGCTCTGCAGCAGGGAGTTTGGATGGCTTTGTCGCCTCAGCCATGACAAACCTAAAAATCGTATGCCAAGGCTTTGCAGAGAATGGATTTTGGAGGCCTTAAAGTGCTTAGTTCAGCGCTGTCGTCAATATATGACTTGGTAGGAGACTTGGGAGACTCCAGAGTGCTCACCGAATTGTCGTTGCGGGCTTTTGTATTACTTGGGCGTACGAAACTAGACTTAGGAGATGCAAGATTCATCTCCAAAACCAAGGGAGAATCGTGAAAAGTGTTCGAGAAACTCTGTGTTTCAAAATGCATATATTTCAAAACAGAGGAATTTTCAAAATGTTCTCTAATGAAGTGTCAACAGAAGTGAAAAGTATGAAGGTGTTTGACATGCGGGAGGGTATTGGAGCGTTTAGAAGCGTGCAGATGGATGACATTTTATCATCGAACTGTGCTACTGCAGATTGTACAGAATAGAAAAACGCACTTTGTATAACTTTTCTGGAAGATACTTAGTGTCTCCTGTTAACATGTATCACTATGCCCAAAGTTATCTTGAGCTTGAACTTTTAAGTTTCCGTTTCCATTCACTATAAAAATAAAATAACTGGAAAGCCCCCGGTGCTGACAAATTGTATGACACATACAGCTTTAAGCATGAAAGGTCATAGTAACCAGTAGATACATGTTTTTAACTTAAATATATTGCAAGATTGTACTAGTGGCTTGATATATTTAAGTATGATGTTAGCATATGTTATTTTTGTCTTGAATCAGAGTGCAAAGTTTTGGAGCATATTGTTGCATCTCAGCTTCAGAAATTAAAGCGAAACACTCAGATGGACACAAATTCTATATATGTTAAAGTGCAAACATTTCTACCTTAAGGTTTTTGAGGAAACTCTCTCTGAGACTACTCTGCTCAGGAAAAGGGATTGCCTATTACAGTAGGATTTGTTGCCATATTTTCAGTTTTCCAGTTGGAATTTCCTTCTTTTCCATTCAAGCACTTTTATGTTATTTGTGATCTATAAAGTTCACATTTTGAAGCAGACTGTCGGTATTCTTTGAATAAGACCCGTGGTGCTGCCAAGGAGATGACATAACAAAATGTTGGTCTTTATTGTTGTAATGTAAAGCTTCAATTCAGCAAATTGCTAAGGCAAGTAATTGTTTTGAATATAAGGCACCAACTGATCCCTACATCTCTTACATCTCCTGTCATGCACTGATGTACTTTGCAGATTCAAAGGATAATAGCCCTTAGCAAGTACAAACATGATGTCACATTCCTCTGTGTAATGTTCACTAATTTGCTTTAAACATAAGCCATTGTTTGTGTATAAATAACAACAAAAATGATAATTTCCTCTTGGCACAAAGAACTTCAGAAAGCCATAAAGAGCTCTGTACAAACCTAATTGTTAAAGCTACATTAAGGTTACTTAAATATGTGTATATGCATAATGTGTGTATATGTTACGTATTTGTTGCAGCTGTGGTTTTCTAAGTTTGGAAATACAACCTTATACAGCTAGAAAACCAGGTAGATTTCCTAATGTTTAGATTGTGCTGGTGTTTCAAAACACATTCGGAAAACTACACTGCAAATGAAATAATACTCTGTTTCACTTTTAATGAATTAAAGAAATAGTTATTATTCACTTTGTTTTAACTTTATCTGAAAGTATTACAACAATATAATGAAATAATTGTATTTGAGTTGAGGTGTTTCACAGAATAGGCCATGACACTGGTTCTGGTTGTAGTGCTGTGTGTGATGAAGAGACAATGAGATGGTTCAGTTTCTCCTCTATGAAAAAGAGGGCAGATTATTGCAAGAAGCAATACAGTGGGTAACAGTATGATAAGAGGACGACTATCTAAGGAAGGAAAAACACAAACAGCAGTTTGAGTGGACTTTGCCTCTCTCTGGATGCTTTAAGATATTCAGAGGAGGACATGAGATTCCTTGGAAAGCTTAGCACTTGCTTGCCTTCAACTACAAATTCATGTCATTCATAGCCTTCTGTGTCCCTTTCCATCCTCCAGAATTTGCCCATCCTGCAATTTCTTTTCCTAAAGGAGAAGAGTTAGTTAGTTTTTACCTGCAAAATCTTAAAAGTGATCAAGCATGTTATGGACTGATTACTTGTCAGATTTCATTTTTGAGAGGTAAGCTTGAGTATCTTTTGTTCCAACATGTGTTGAGAAAATCAATATGTATTAATAAAAAAATCTGCAGTAGATTTTGAAATCAGTTCTAAGGTTTTACATCAAAATGCAGTATAAATATATATTTGCTGCTTATTTCCTACACTCTTGAAACCACCAGATTGTAATGGAAATGATGACAAAATTTCTTCCAGATAATGAGGCTGATAACGTCGCTGTAGAGGCTTTTAATCAGTGTAAGACCATCTACTGGGAATCAGTGTCATTCTTTTAAATATTTAATATAGCTTCCATTATGAACTAAGCATTTGTAGGTTAGGGTTTCTGCCTAATCACTTTTTTAAAAAACTAAAAATAAGAATGAAATAATCTTCTTATAAATCTACGATCAATACAACTAAAACTTAGCAGTTTAATTAAAAAGTTCCAGAAGAAAGCAGCAGTCTGATAGGTAGAGTGTTTTAAGAATTTGGGTTGTAAGCCTAAAAAAAAAGTCTTCAGGCAGGACTTGTTCAAAATTACATCTTGCCACATCATAACATCTAGCAAATAAGACACTAAAAAAAAGCCCACAGAAAAAAAATGAAATAATAATTTAAAAAAGGCAATAACCAACAGGCCAGAGTAAAATGCTGAGAAGAATTGCTAAGTTTCAGCAGAGCACTCTGAGCTAATAAGCTCTGAGTTCATTTCATCTAGATTTCATTGTTGTGGTTTCATTGAAATAAAGTTTCTTTTTTGCTATCTGTCTTGAGATGCAAGATATAGGAGATGAGTGCATTGTTTTACTTGTTATTGTTAAAAAAGCAGTGTGATTACTATCTATTTAGGAGTAAAAACATTTGGGAGCTATTCTGAGTTAGGAGGAAAACTATGTGATCATATTTCACATACCATTTAAAGTAAACATTGTATTTCTTTTGTGCAGTTTGGGGCTTAAGTTCTAACATTTCAAATAGGTTTTAGTTAAGTAAAAATGTGCAGCAGAAAATGAGATTTTCAAGATAGACTTGCATTGCAGTTCATACAATGCAATAATCAATGATGTAAGTGTAAAGATCTTCACTTTTAATCACCTCTAAACTCTTTCAATTTTGTTTATGTCAGATTTCTTTTGTGTTGTGCTTTGTGTCTCCGTAGCCTTACAGCTTAGCATGTGTAAACTGATTTGAGGGGAAAAAAATAGAGTCCAGGCAAGACACTGGGCTGTTCAGAGTACCTCTTTGACTAACAGGTATAGTGAAATTCAGCTGCAGCGAGCTTCACTTCAGCAGAAACGATGATGTTGGTGTTTTGACATTGCTTGAAGCTCTGGGATGGCTCTCATTGTAGTACAGTTAGGATTAACAGGTATTTTCTGTAGATAATACTGTGTATTACAGGATGTAGAACTTCACCTTACAGAAAAGCATATGGAGCCTGCCTTTTCCTTTGTTTTTCTGGCATCTGAATAGTTTTCAGAGGCTTGGTAACTTAGGTTGTTCAACTTCTAGAAAAATGGCTACTGAGTATATGCAGCTGTGCTGGATTTATTGGACATGATCAAACTAAGTCTGCTGTGAAAATGCACTGATTCTGAGGCAGTGACTTTGCTGCACATATGTAAAACTGTACACGTATGATTCATCTGACCAGAGTTGTCATAGATTTCAGCATTTAAAATCTGCCAGGGCTACATGTATCCAGGTTTTAATTTAATATAGTGCTTAAAAATGCCTTAAGGACTTTAAATTTCCCCCAATTTAATGGGAAAAGAATCCCCGCGGCAGTGAGACAGATTTCATGTTGCCTACCAAACTTCTAGGTAACTGCTTTTTATTCGTAATGAAACAATAGCTCTTAGGTCTTTGTCTGTTTCTACTCCTTCTGTTCATTTGAAAGTTATACCTGTGTGCTATGTTTATAACATCTATTGAATACTACTAAATAAAAAAAAATGTACTGAATTAGTCATCTTGTCTTCAATCGCTTTAACACTTTTAAAAACATGAAGTAGTATTCCTAAGTAGCCTATGTTGTGCCTGCCATTATATGTTCAGGCCTGGAAAGATGTTAAATAACATTATGGGAAGACTTGTGATGATTAGTATTTTTATTAAGTAAAGGCAGAGATCCAGCACTGTGAGTGTCTATACATAGTTACACATCTCTATATATACATATATATATATGACTATCTCCATTCAGTGCATAGTGCCAGTATCTGCTTGTGAAAACTCTTATTTCTCTGAGGCTTCCAAAGAAGATACACATTGTGTAAAAATTCCTTAGTCAAGGGTCTCAGGATGGGTTTATATAACTGACAAGTTCCAGTCATTTGGGGTGAAATTTTTAATGCTCGGTGACTTTCTTGGGATAATTTAGTGGGAATTTAAGTGGAAATGTAGGCTATAAAAAAAACCAAATGTACCAACTTTTTGGTCTGGGAAGGTTGCAGGACTTTACAGAGGACCCTATGTTTAAGGAGATATCTTTTGGTACGCAGAATTTGATTAAGCATTATCCTTGGAATCATGGAATCATAAAATAGTTTGGGTTGGAAGGAACCTTTAAAGGTCAACTAGTCCAAACCCCTGCAATGAGCAGGGACATCTTCAACTAGATCAGGTTGCTCAGAGCCCCGTCCAACCTGACCTTGAACACTTCCAATGATGAGGCATGCACAACTTCTCTGGGCAACCTGTTCCAGTGTTTCACCACCCTTACTGTGAAAAATTTCTTCCTTATATCACATCTAAGTCTACCCTTCTTTAGTTTAAAAACATTACCCCTTGTCCTATTGCTACAGGCCCTGCTAACAGATCTGTATCTTTCTTATAAGCCCCTTTTAAGTATTGGAAGGCTGTAGGCTGAACAACCCCAACTCTCTCAGCCTGCCCTCACAGGAGAGGTGTTCCATCCTTCTGATCATTTTTGTGGCCCTCCTCTGGAACCTCTCCAACAGGTCCATGTCTTTCCTGTGCTGAGAGCTCCAGAGCTGGATGCAGGACTCCAGATGGGGTCTCACGAGAGCAGAGTAGAGGGACAGAATCACCTCCCTTGTCCTGCTGGCCACACTGCTTTTGGTGCAGCCTAGGACACAGTTGGCCTTCTGGGCTGCGAGCGCACATTGCCAGCTCATGTCCAGCTTTTCATCCACCAGTTCCTCCAAGTCCTTCTTGGCAGGGCTGCTCTCGATCCTTTCATCCCCCAGTCTGTACTGATACTGGGGGTTGCCCTGACCCAGTTGCAGGATCCTGCACTTGGCCTTGTTGAACCTCATGAGATTCACACAGGCCCACTTCTTGAGCTTGTCCAGGTCCCTCTGGGTGGCA
>NW_010562553.1:44245-52486 GCF_000687285.1 Phaethon lepturus
GTAGTCACTCCATCCTAGAAGGCCACTGGGTTGGTCAGGTAGGACTTGCCCTTGGTGAAGCCATGCTGGCTGTCCCAAACCACCTCCGTGCCCTCCATGTGCCTTAGTGTAGCTTCTAGAAGGATCCGTTCCATGATCTTCCCAGACACAGAGTTGAGGCCAACAGTTTGGTAGTTCCCAGGGTCCTCCTTGCTGCTCTTTTTGAAAATGGGTGCAATGTTTGCCTTTTTCCAGTCACCAGCGACTTCACCTGACTGCCAGGACTTTTCAAATATCATGGCAAGTGGCTTGACAACTACATCATCCAGTTGCCTCAGGACTCTGGGGTACATCTTGACAAGTCCCATAGACTTGTGGGTGTTCAGGTTCCTCAGGTGGTCTCGAACTGATCTTCTCTTACAGTGGGAGGGACTTAGCTCCGCCAGTCCCTGTCTTGCAGTCCATCCACTCAAGAGGTGTGGGAAGAGAGGTTGCTGGTGAAGACTGAGGTAGAAAAGTTGTTGAGTCTTCCCACATGCTGTTTATAGATTTTTCTGGAGCTTCCTGATAACATTCGTTTCTGTTCAGACCTGAGCAGTATTTTCCTTGTACTGAGAGGCTGAAGTCAGACTCCAGGGCAGAAATCTCAGGGCTTTTCCTGTGCTCTCGCCAATGCTGCTGTAGTGCCCACCACATCACAATGTAAAGCCCAGAGCACCCCAGAACCAGTAGCTACGGAGTCGGTGAGAAAAGACTGCTGAAGAGACCTAATGCTGGGGAGGGGACTGGGGCTGACCAGTCAACGAGCAAGTGGGAAGAAGGACAGGGCACAGTTTGAGTGTCCAAATGGACAGATGGTACAGAAAAAATGATGGTTGGATGGGAACGTATCAGAAATGACTGTGCCCACTAAACACAGTCCCTTACAGAGTTGTGAATGGAGACAGTGTTTTTTTAAGGCTTATCTATGAGGGAAGAGGGATGTCATTTTAAAATTTATTTGTTTGAAGTATTGCTTAAACTGTGTTGATTCCTGTATGGACACTAATAGTTCTAAGTTGGAGAGGACTTAATTTATTTTAATCAATTTTGAAATTGAACTTACTTCAATATAAATCAGTCTAATATTTCAGAACGCTTCCTTACAGGCAGGCATCCTGCAAGTCGCATTACTCTTCTGTCACCAGCAGTCCCAACTGCAGCATGTGCTGCACTCTGCATGGTATTTGATGTTATTGTAGGAAAATATTACTGCTATCTTTCATCAGCAGAGAAATCCAGCACCTTGCAGCTGAAGGTAATATACCTTATATGGTTCCTCAAGAAATATACCTTGTATAGTTCCTTATACAGATCCTCAAAAAAAAAGAGCAGCGGCAACACCTAGGAGATTATACAGACATGCTAAAATGTATTTTGGAAGAACGTGATTGAAAAGTGAAGCACTCTATTATCAGCTACTATTTTATGCAATTTTGCACAAATCGGCACAGTATAGCTGGCAAAGTTTTAAGCCAGCTTTTTATCTCTATGCATTATTCTGTATATTCTTTCACTTCATGGGCATGTATGCTGGTGCTGTTCATAATGAGATTTTTTTTAAAGACTGAAGCTTGCCCAAATATGTTTTGTGGATTGCAAATGACATGTTCCGCTACCGATGTCAAGCCAAATTTAACTCTGTATTCCAAGCAGAGATGTTAGAGGGGCTCAAAATAAGGTGCTTTTTTTTTTTTTTTTATACAAGCAAACCACATTTTTCCCTAAGTTTCATTCTTAGATACAGCTGAACTGTTTTGGCTGAATTAAAAAAATACCACATAAACAGCCTAGCAATATGAACTTCTTGCTGGACAATACTTATAAAGGGAAGGGCAATTAAAAAACTTGAGCAATTATACTCAATTAAAAATAACACTTTATATTGGGGAATCTTAATGTAATATTAATAAAGGTGATACTAGCAGCACTGCCTCTAAATAGAAATATAAATGCATCATATTGCTAAGATTCTTTAAATTAAGGATTAATTTTTAGCTGGATTTTAACTTTTTTAGCGTTTGACTTAAGAAAATATAGGCCTGTGATAATCTGCTTACCTTGCTATATCATACAAAGGAAACTAATATGGATGTGAAATGAAAACTTGGTTACACAGTAAAGTACAAGATCGTTAGATGATCTGGTATTTGACGTTACTGAAAATGAAAAATATAACACCAGAATTCAGAGAATTCAGAGAATTCACAAAATTCCCTATTTGTTTTTGAATCCCTAATTTACGTTAGAAAAATTACTTTGTACTTGAAACAGCTATATTAGATGAACAGTCCATTTTATCTTCTTGACCAGAAGAGTGTGAGTGGTCAGGATAACCTGATATGGTTATGAGAAAGCGTGAAAACAAGGAAGACTATTGAGTATAATCCCAGTAATAACAGTAGGTACTATGGTAATGTGAACAAGATACCATTGTTTCCTGAAATTGAGGAGATGGGTGAAATAGAATCAGAACTCCCTTTGGTATTCTCTTCACAGAGAAGCTTAGAAATATTTTATTAAATATTAATAACAACATAAAAGACCTTTGGTCTTATTTTCATTTTAATTAGGCAGGATATATATGCCATTCACTTTGAAGCCAAATGCTACTCCTTTGTATTAACCTGCAGGGGGTACTAGAAAATTGAACCAAGTAGCATTTAGCTATTTCTCCTCCTGCCATGAGATAACTAACATCTACTCTTTTGCAGACTTTTAGTGTTACCTGATCCCCTTATACCGGTTTCATATTGACTTGTAGAGTTTGAGTGGTATGGTGTGAAATGCTGCCTCAGCCCATTTCTTATAAATCAACAGAACTTAGGAAATTTATTAAGCTTCAACTTAAATTGCTGAACCTAGAAGGGAAGCTTAATCTCATAATGAAATCAGATTGAAGAGACAAAATGGACAATATTTCAGGAGGGAAGCAAAGCTGTGTATTATATACTGAACCCATTTTGTTTTGTGGTGAATGATAAAGGCAGCTGAAAAACCTAAGAACTTAATGGTGGCTGGTATGGCTAAAAAGAATAGGAAGTTTTTGACACGTATAGCTGAGGCAGGAATTACTAAGAAGCAAATGAAGAAAATTAAAAGAAACCAATTGTATGACATCAGTGGGTTTTTAGAATCTTGACCAGCTGTTTACCCAACCTGCCTACCTCTTATGTAGGTTTCCGACTCTCCATCTAAAGACTAAGAATCATTTTAAGCAGGACCTTGGAGCTTCTGATGTAGCAGCCAGAGATCCTGGGGCCTCTGTTGGGACAACCTTGAAGAGCTGCCAGGCTTCTTGGTGAGCTTTTTCCTCTAGCCTTGGGCATCCTCTTTGGCCAGAGGTTGGTATACTTTGGCCAGGTAGCCTAGTGCTTCTTAAGTCTTAATCCTAACATATTTTGCTTGATCAGTCTACCACAGAGCTATAAGCTTGCCAGTCCTGCAGTCTGGGGACTGGACACTCCTCATAGGTAAGCTTCCTCAGACTTAAGAGTCTGGTGGACTTAAATGTGTTATGCATGTTAACCAACAACTAACAGGAAACAGAGCTGCTTTCAGAGGAAACTCACCTGTGTTCCACTCAATGAAAACAAATGTGTTTATATTGAATACTTCACTTACTGATGAATTCACATTTTCCAATCTTTATCAGAAAAACTGTAACAAGTTTGACTGTCACTATAATGCCCATGACTGAAATTGTCTTGTCTGTACATATGCATTATTGAAACATGATAAATTGCATCATCACATTTTTTTATGGATACCTTCTTCCACACAATAGATGGTTCTTTAGTTAGTTGTACTCAACATTTTTTATATTTTGTTCCCCCTTTGTGTAAAATGACCATCATTCCTTATTTCCTGTACATGTTTCGGCCACCTTCTGAGGACATGGTTATTCATTTTTCCATGTAAAAGTATATGAAGGTGATAATACTTCATCTCACAGGAGTGTTATGGCAAAAAATTTCAGTATTATCTGAGCAACACCCATGCTGTGGTGATGTTAAAAAGTTTGTTTCTTCCAAAACTCCTGTGAAGTGAAGGAGAACATATAGCTTTGTTTTATCAATAAAGTAAAAATCCAGCAAACAGCTTCCTTCATCTCCTGATTGTCCTTAATTTTTAGATAAAATGTTACATGGATAACAAAACTATTAATCTCTACCTTGCCTTTTTTTCCTTTTTTTAAACAAAATCATATTAGTCTGATTGTGATACACAGAGATACTTTTCCTGTATAGTTTGTAAATTGTAACAGGTTTAATCAAGTTTATAAATTTAGAAACTTCCACATATACTATAACACATCATCTTACGTTCTGCCCCTCTGCTATTAGAAAAGCCAATTTAACCTGTTACATAGTGGTTACCAGACTTGGGCTAGTAATGACCACAGAAGTTGCAAAACAGTTTCTGATGTAGCTCACTTCCCTTGTTCTCAGATATGCATGTAATGTGTTAGAGCTAACTGAAAATATTAAACCTATTTTGTACTGCTAGAGCCATTGGTTTGAATTTGAAAATGTTAATGTTCAATCAAAAGAAATCCCTGTCATTGCACGTGGGAAGCTGTAAGAGTATTAGCTGTTACTAAGGGGGAAGAAACAGGTAGAAGGAATGCTTTTGTTAGTGCATTCAAGTTTTTGTCTTTTTTGTGTCAGTACATTAAAATAGCAACCCCCCACAACTACTCAGTTATGAATATTACAAATGGACGCTTTCTGAGTTGAAGAAGTATTATTACTCAAGAGTTCTGAGGCATAGAAGATAAAAAATACTAGACCTAGCTTTTGTTTCTACTAAAAAAATTAATTACTCAAGGATTTTGAGGCACAGAAGATCAAAAATATAGTCTTTTCTTTCTGCTAAAAAGACTAAGCAAAACCAATTGATTATGCCAAAAAGATAAACTTACTTCTTCCAGAGGTTCAGTAACTGAATTTAGTGTACTTATGTAAAATACCATGATGGATCATTTGTACTGTAATGTATAAAAGACAAACGTTAATATTCGAATTATATTGTGTGGTTGCCATCATGGCACTATAGAACACTGATGGGTTTCTTGGAAAACCACAACTAACCCAACTCCTGAACTCTCAATAAAGATAGTGTAAAGGATGAATGAAACATCCAACAGTTCTTTGAAATTGAAGCACAGCTTTCTCCTTTACTGTGGCCTCATTTTTAGCTGCCACTGGGTTGAAGACCTTGAAGTAAGTAGAATTTATGTATCAGGCCAAGGTAATATAAAAAACTAAATCCATTTTACTTATGGTCAACATTAAATTTGAAGCACATGAAAAATAGATCCTTCATACGGATATGAATAGTTTAACTCAGTTTTTAATGGAATAGTTCACCTATTTTGAGATTCATCATTACTGAATAAGAATACGGAGTCTAATTTCATATTCATTTATGACTATATTATATAAGAAAGAAATATAGCTTCCAAACTCATAATGAATTCACTGTATGCCTGGTATTTTTCTTCAATTTTTCAGAAAATTCAACAAATGAAATGACAGTTGTGTAGTCTGCCTTGAAAGAACAGCTGTACAAGTTGGTTCACCACAAAACAAGTTGGACAAAATGATTTATGAAGTACTGTTTCCTTAATTATTTCACAGAACCTCTCTGGCTCTGGAAACCTGTTTGAGCCAACTATTACAAATCTCTGAATTTCAGAAATAGTAGATTCGTGTCCTTTCTTATTTACCTCCATTTTTCATCCTGTATTTTCATTTTATGACCAAGAATTACTTTTTTGCCACTGATTCTCAGACACAACTGAAAACAAGCTTATAGGAAAAAAAATTGCCCCAAAAAGCTATCAATCCTTTGTAGCTTTATACTAACAACTCTATATTAATGATCTTCATATTGTAATATGAATTTGAGATCTGAGAAACCAGTCTTAATCAGATGACTGAGTTAATCTGAGCTTTCTTGGCAGCTAACTCTGTAGAAGTTTTGTGAAGCTGTGAGGAAAATAGGAACATAGGGTGCAAATGTACTTGACATAGACATGAGTGTTTCAAGCAAGAAAAGTACAGAATTCAGTCTCTCAGAAGCCTACCCTGATGCATTTTTTTAACATTATTTTGCATCTGGGCATGAAAAGATATGAATGACTACACTAAAATTTAAATTATCCAAGCTAAAAGAGATTGAAGGAAGTTAGTTTAATTTTTACCTTTTAGCTCAATGTGCTGGTATCATTAATACCAGCCAGAAGGAATGGCTATTTGTTAGTTCATTACAAACGGAGTGAAATTCGCCTTTTAGCTTGGGTCTATGAGGTCCTCATAATGAGCTTGTTGGCTTTCTTTGTTATGCAGAATGATGAAACATATTTATTGGCCTGACAGAATTTGGATGGTCCTAAGAATTTTTTCTAGGTGTTTCCAGAAAAGAACCAAGTTAAAGATTTGTTTGTTTGTTTGTTTTTCATTTGCCCCATTTCTAGGAAATACAGTGACGATCTTGCCACAAAAAGAAGACATTCAGGAGCTTTGCACAGGGTCACTGGAAACTCTGCTTCCAATTACAGTCATCTGTTCTAGCTCCCTGCAACTGCAGACTTACTCCCTATACTTGATTTGCCAGTGTTTTCTCCTTAAAAGAGCTCTTTCGCCCCATACCCTGTCTTCCTTTATGTGTGCTTTGAGTATCAGCTATATGTAGTTTATACTTGCAGAAAACGTTTCTTTATTCTTTGGCGAGGAAGTAGTTGTCTCTTTCTCATCCGGCACGTTTTCACGAAACTACCATTGCGCTCACATTTAGGGAGCTACAATGGTCTAACACAGAGTATTGTGGGAAATCATGGCTGTGTCTAGTCTGATAAGCAGGGGAAGATTGTCTGTGGGGTTTGAACCTACCAGCGTGAGCTTACAGGTATGCAGGTAGCTCTCTGTCCTGTGATGAACCAGTAAGGAGAGAATATACGTATTACTGGTGCTGAGGGATTATCAATGCAAAACCATTAAAATTGCTGCTGCTGCTCAAGGGTGCTCCATAAGTGCAGTGCGAGTAGCATATAAGAGTACCATCATATTAATGGTGTGATTTTTATTGATTGCATTTTATTTTTATCAGTTCAAACAATCAAAGATTTCTTTGCCACAAGTCCTCACTGGTATGAAATAGTACATGGCTTGAGTACAAGCAGCAGACTGGAGAAGAAGGATAAATTATTTTCCTTAATAAGACATTTTTAGGTCTAGGTAGGACTATTTAAAAAATTCAAGGTTCAGTTCAGTGGCTGAACTAAATTATCAATCAGAATTAAGTGGTAAAAACAAAACTTTTTTTGAGATTAAATATTTTGTTTCACCAGAAGTTGTTCTGGGCTCTTAAGAAAGCGCAAGGAAACAGACATGCACAAGCTAGCAACCAGATGAGAGAGACTGAGACAGCAATGTAGACTGTCTCAAACCTTATTTAGGTTTTATAACACATTGCAAGCTTATCCTGCTTTTGGTATTCCATTGGATATCTCTACAGAACACCTACAGCTTGCTGTGTGGCCTTAAATTGGACGTGTGTGGTAAGATACAGCCCTGTTTGGTTAGGGTTAATAATGGAGGTGTGATAAAGACTTTCATTTCCTGAGCTGTTTCAGTGGTCCACTTGAAGAAGGTATTTCTATGCAACAGCTGAGCCTGGTTTGGGAAGAGGGCTGCCAGTTCTTAGGGTGAAACACATCTCAAGCTTAAAATGAGAGAGAGATGGGAATTCTGTTAAAAAAATAATTTTTTTTCTGAGAAAGAGAAAAGAGACTGACACCAAGAAGGTGATGTGGGTTTGTTTATTTTGCTCATCAAATTCCTAGCCTTGCAGGCAAATGGAGTCTGCAAGGGGTTTCATTCAGCATGTCTACTCTTTTTCTAAAGATTCCATGATTCTCTTTGGATTTCAAGGGTAAAGTGTCCTTTATTAAAGAAATTATTTTTTTAGTTTCTTGCTCATACACCATGTATTCTCTGAAAGACTTTACGCAGAAAGAGAGCTTTGAAGTCTCAAGGCTCCAGTAAAATGTTCCTAAACGGCTGTGGATTTGGGAGAGCTCTAGCACTGACTCCATCAAGCAGGTGGATCGCTCCCAGAGAAGGGTCAGAGGATCTGCACACAGGAGTGCCTGGAGAGATCCAGAACTAGGAGCAGCGACCAGGCTGTCACCGCACCTGGAAGCACAAAGGGTTCAGC